>NW_013563119.1:0-1041 GCF_000968595.1 Rasamsonia emersonii CBS 393.64
CACTAGTAGTAAGAAGTCTTACTGACCCCCAAAGTAAGTATCTTAGTAACTCAGGTTAAATGGATTGAATTGAGCGCGAGTAAGGAAAGGCTAGATACATGAGTATAATTGTCCTTATTTATGTTTCTTCCAGTCTTCCTTCGGCCCCCCTTTTGGTTCCTCTTTCGGTACTCCTTATGGTATACCGTTCCCTTCGTTCGTATGCCATTTCGTATACCATTCGTATACCATCCTGTATACCATTCCTCGTGATCCTCAATGTTCATTCTTGTCACGTGATCTGGAGTTCGCCCTATTGCTGCCTTGCGGGGTAATTGTTTCATCCTGCATTGCTGTGTTGGACAGCGTTATCTCCTGTTGGCTCATAACATGGTCACTCGTATCCTCGTACCAAGTAGCTCACATAGGATGCCTTCCATCAATGATTCGTAATCGTGTTGCCACAGCTATTTCTTATTTTTATTGATTTTTGATTTCACAGTATATTATGTGGTGAGAATTCGAGCCACCCAATGGAATATTTCGACGTCACTTTCCTGTGTTCAATTATCCTGTACATGAATCACACAAAGACTCACAGCGGCTGGATCTCCGCACTGGGGATATAGTTGAATTAAGCCGGTTTGTTACGCGCTGGGTCCAACCGTAGTCGTCGATACTTAACAATGGTGGTTAGGGAAGGATCAAGGAGTCTTCCTGACTCTATGTCGTTCACGAGCACGCGACGATCTAACTGATCCGGGTCTCTTGTCCTTGAGACAACGGCCTAACTGGCGAAGGGCTCTTCCTCGAACGACCTCTCTCACAAGTATGGTGGGGTCTCACAGGGGCACACGATAGGGTGCTTCGATAATCAAGAACAACAACGACTAGGTCAGAGGCAACGCCTACTAGAGCTATACCGAAGTATACCACTAGTAGTAAGAAGTCTTACTGACCCCCAGAGTAAGTATCTTAGTAACGGAATAACAAGGTGAAATTGAGCGCGAGTAAGGAAAGACTAGATACATGGCTGGAATTTTCCCTTTATATCTCCTTCTG
>NW_013563118.1:0-1959 GCF_000968595.1 Rasamsonia emersonii CBS 393.64
CCAACTACCTGCTTACTATCAATTTCTGCCCCTTAAATCAAGTGACCACTATTGTCAAATATCTAGATATCTATATCTAGAGCCTACATTAGGCTATATTCAACATATAGCCTCTACCATCTAGCCAGACTACCATTCGTTGACTTGTGATTTATTTGTTTCCTACCACCTGCTTACCTATCTTTTATTTCCTACTTTTCCCCACTAGGTTGAGCTTATATAAACTCCCTAACCAATCAGCCCTACCAATTGGCCTCGGGCCATCTACCAATCAGCCCCTCTTAGATGGATACCACAGATGACTGGACTATAGCCTAACCAATTTCTGCATGTATTTAGTCACTCGCTACTAAGTCCTATTGCTTAGGTAATAGGCAGACCGTGCATAGTCTTTGACTGAAAAACGGTCTCTAAAATGGAAGAGTAATAATAATAATAATAAGCTTTTAGACCTTAAAAAAGGCTTTAATAATGGCTTTTATACTAATCTATTACTAAATAGACTACCCTATATAACTAGAAATAGATACTTTAGATAAGGTAGTAATAAGTAATTTTTTATAATAAGCAGAAGGGGAATAGCATCTAGTTTTATATTTTTTAAAAAAATAATAGCTCCTATAGAAATTAATTATAAGATCTATAATAAAGAGATACTAGTAATGATTTAAAGTCTTAAAAAGTAAAAGGCTAAATTAAAAAGACTATAATAGGATAAACCCTTTAATATTTTAATAGATTATTAAGCCTTAGAATACTTTATAATAATAAAGAGGCTAAATACTTAATAAGTATAATAGGTAAAGTTTTTATCTTCATTCTACTTCATTATCTAATATTAACCCAAGAAATAGAATACTCTAGCTAATACTCTAATTTAATATAAAGATAGTATAAACTAGCAGAATTATAATAAAAGGGATTATTAAATATAGATTCTCTTTAAACCTAAATAGTTAAAGCAGAGGGTACTCCTAACTAAATTATAAGAATCTACCCTTACTCTTATTATTAACTAACTATTATATATTATTAATTAGGTTCTTTATAAAAATTATAGCTTGAAGTCCCTAAAGATACTATAATAGAAAGTAGACTCTAAAAAGGAGGGATAGTCTTTAAAGGATAGACTCTTACTTTATTATAACTAGTTATCCTAGATATAAGAGACTTATATAATTCTATAAATATCTTACCTTTTTAGTAGACTAGTTATAAATTACAGGTATTATTTAACTAGAAACTAGCCTTATCTTTATAAAGATTAAAATTTAAGTATTAATAGGCCTCTGACTAGATATATTATATCAAGAAAATCTAAAAATTAGTTTATACTAGTATAAAATAGGCCTAATATTATTAAAAGCCATGGTCACTAAATCAGCCTCTAACCTATCCCTAGTGATTACTACCATGGAGGATTTCTCAGCCTCTTACCTAGTTGAGAAAAAATCCATCTGGGAGTCATACATACCCTTTTCAAACCACATGTATGACAAGGAATGGGCCAGATTAGTGGTCCACCTAGTTCCTACTAGCCCATTCAATCACCCTGAGGGGCTAGAAATGCTTAGGGATGAAATTGAGACCTTCAACCCCTACATGAAGCTAATGAGACTCCCCCAATGGCTAGCAGATGAGCCTACTAGGCACCAAAAAGCTCATTCTTCTATAGTCATCCACCTAGAGAACGAAGCTATGGCCACTAGAGCCTTAAAAGGGGGGGTAAGGATTGCAGGGGTTGCTTGTAGGGCTGCTACCTATTGTGACGGCGCTGATACTCGGGATCATGTGAGCGGTGTGGTAGGCGGTGAAGGAATGGACCGGCAGAATACCAGGCCTATGACCCCCTCTTGGGGCCTCATCTCCTGGCTTCTTCTTTTTCCCCCTAACCTAGTCTTCTAGTATTGAACCGCTCCATACCTTCAGGATAGATCTACTAGGGAATGAATTTGGGTT
>NW_013563117.1:0-38280 GCF_000968595.1 Rasamsonia emersonii CBS 393.64
AGAGGAGTATCCGGAAGGAAGGTTGTTTGGGAACCCTAAAGCCTCACGAGCCCTGCTGCAGTTCCTAGCAGATACTGCCATAGGTTGCCCCCGGGGGGACCAGGTACGGGCAGTGGATAGGGCTCATAGGGATGATGAATGGGGGCTGGAGGCCTTGGAGGAGGCAGAACGAGAGGGGGAGGGATAATAGGGGAGGGTGGCCTGCAGCAGGCAGGTGACACCCATTCAGTGATAACACCAAGGAGGGCATACATAATGCCCAAAAGCCCTGCGCAATAAGGCGGTTTGGGGCGAGGAAAAGGTCCAGAATGGTCAAAGAGGGGAATTAGAGACTAGATAGGGGCGTCGCCCACGATTCGGGGTCTGTCATAGCCGAAAGGCTCGGTATGGACGTTAAACTTGAATAATAATAATAATAATAATATCCTGCCGGATTGATGCAGGTGCATTCCCACGTGAGACATGCATACTGTACTGTACTGTACTGTACACTATTTAAATTATCATTCCAAGTAAATATTAATATTAATTTAAAATGGCTAGAGGCGAGACTAGATAGAGGCTGGAACGATGCCTCTGTTGTGTTTGGAATTGTCGTATTGTATGCAATAACTGGAGGAATACTGTCTATTATCCAATGATGATATTTAATTTGGAGACTATCAGAATAACGTTCATAACTAATAATAGTTAGGTTAGTGTTTGCTTATCATCCGGTCTGATTGCACAATTCCGCCTCCGCATCTCCAACTCTCCTCTCCGCTTTATCTCTCCCTTGTTATCTCCCTCACATCCCTGTGTGTCTATCATCCCATTCACCTTCTCATTCACCAGAGTCCTTTCCACAATGACGAAACAGCGTCTTGGCAGCCTCCACAGCTCCGTTGCGAGCCTGCATCTCTCTGATCGAGCTCCTGCTTCAGCTTCCCCGCAGAAGTCTCAATCGCAGTCCAGTCCCTCTTTCGACCCCCAATCCTATGCCAAACCCTTCTGCGACTTCATCACTTCTAATCCCACCATCTTCCACGCCGTCGACCACTTCACGCGCCAGCTCGATGCCCACGGCTACCAGCGCCTCTCCGAACGCGACTCGTGGACGTCCGTCCTGCAGCGCGGCGGAAAATACTATGTCACCCGCAACGGCAGCGCCCTGATCGCCTTCGCCATCGGCAGGGACTACAAGGCCGGCAATGGCTTTGCCGTCGTGGCTGGCCACATCGACGCCCTGACCGCCAAGCTCAAGCCCGTCTCCAAGCTGCCCTCCAAGGCCGGCTTCGTCCAGCTGGCCGTCGCCCCCTACGCCGGCGCCCTGAACAAGACCTGGTGGGATCGCGACCTCTCCATCGGCGGCCGCGTGCTCGTCCGCGACCCGGCCACCGGCGTCGTCAAGCAGCGTCTCGTCAAGCTCGACTGGCCCATCGCCCGGATTCCGACGCTGGCGCCGCACTTTGGCGCTGCGGCCCAGGGGCCGTACAACCTGGAGACGCAGATGGTGCCCATTATCGGGATCGACAATTCAGACCTCTTTGGAGAAAATGCTACGGATGAAGACATCTCGATCAAACCAGGCACGTTCGCCGCGACCCAACCCCCCAAACTCGTCCGGGCCATTGCGGGCCAGCTCGGCGTCACCGACTACAGCAACATTATCAGCTGGGAGCTGGAGCTGTACGACAGCCAGCCGGCGCAGCTGGGCGGGCTGGACAAGGAGTTCATCTTCGCGGGGCGCATTGACGACAAGCTGTGCTGCTACGCGGCGCAGGAGGCGCTGCTGGCGTCGCCGGACGACGCGTCGCCGGGGCTGGTCAAGCTGGTGGGCATGTTCGACGACGAGGAGATTGGCAGTCTGCAGCGGCAGGGCGCGCGGTCCAACTACCTGAGCAGCGTGATGGAGCGGATCGTGGAAGCGTTTGCCGGTACGACGTCCTACGGACCGAATGTCCTCTCGCAGACAGTCGCCAACAGCTTCCTCGTCTCGTCCGACGTCATCCACGCCGTGAACCCCAACTTCCTGAACGCGTACCTTTCGCAGCACTCGCCGCGGCTGAACGTCGGGGTGGCCGTATCGGCAGATCCGAACGGGCACATGGCGACCGACAGCGTCAGCACTGCCATCCTACAAGCCGTGGCAGAGCGGTGCGGCTCGAAACTGCAAGTCTTCCAGATCCGCAACGACAGCCGCAGCGGCGGCACCATCGGGCCCATGACGAGTGCGCGCATCGGCCTGCGCGCCATCGACGCGGGCATCCCGCAGCTGAGTATGCACAGCATCCGCGCGACGACGGGGAGCTTGGATCCGGGGCTGGGCGTGCAGCTGTTCAAGGGGTTTTTTGACTATTTCGAGGAGGTGGATCGGGAGTTTCAGTCTTTTTAATGCCATAAATTATCCATGCTATATACCATTGCTGTTGCTGTTGCTGTTGCTAGCTGATTATTGATTGATTTGATTAGATTAGATTTGTTTGGTTTCAGCTGCGCAAGCTGGGTTATACACCTACCTACCTACCTATACTATACATCCAGACCGAGATACACACACAGAGAAAGGGACTTAGAGTATGTTTGCACAGAGGAGACCTACCTCTACTCCGTATCTCTCTCTTACTTTGCTACCTACATAGGTAGGCATTGATTGGCATTAATTAGCATATCTATATATCCAAATCATATTATTGTCTAGAATGATTGCATTGCATGCATTGGGAGTTATGATCACCGCTTGATTGCTTGATTTGGGTTGGAGTTTTTTTTTTACCCTTTCGATTCATTACTACATCGCTGGCGTATATCTACCTTTTTTTTATTTTTTATTTTTATTTTTATTTATTTATTTATTTATTTTTTTTTGTTTAGATTAGACTAGACTAGATTAGAGTAAATAGACAGCCAGTAGGCAGACAGAAGACAGACAGAAAACGCTGACTGAATGTGAGACAGATAAGATAACAGACAGCAGATAGCAGATAGCAGACAAAACCAATTAATAAATAATTAAATATGAAAAAGGAAAGACAAAAACAAAAAAAATAGGAACAAGAACCCCGAAGAGGATGCTTGAGAACGGAAAAAATAGAAAAAAGAGAGAGAGAGGCTGAAATATGTAGATAAGGAAAGAAGAAGAACAAAAAAAGAAAGAAAGTACAAAGTAAAAATTCAAAAAGAAAGAAAGAAAGAAAGAAAAGAAACGAAATATTTCATGGAAGTAATATGGTATGGTATGGTATGGTATATATGTCTGCCTCCTGATTTTTTTTTCGTATTTCGCATTCAGTCAGGATCCGGTCCTAACGAGACGACCCTCTCTTCTCCTTCTCCCTTTCTTCAGTTTCGACATGCACCGGTTTGGGAAACTCAATCGTCCCGTCGCGCGTGATTCGCGGCATCCCTGGCATCAGCGGCTCGATGGTGACTACCTCTACTCTGTACTCATCGTCTTCAGCATTAGCATATTCCTCGGGAGCAGCTGACGGCTGCGTGCCGTTGTTCCGGTACGTCGGCGTAGCGCGGTTGTTCTCGTCGTCTAGGCGCCGGTGAGACTGGGATTTGGATTGGGACCGGCTGCCGCTCAGCGATGACAGGAACCGGGGCAGGATGCGCGAGATTAGTGGGCGGAGGGTTGGCAGACAGGCGCAGATGATGCCTGTGTTGCATTCGATGGAGGACCAGGTTGCTGCTCCGACGTTGTCGTCTGGAAGAGTTAGGTTGCTTTACGGTACGGCGACGATAAGTCGGGTTGAATGACTGGACTTACAAGTTGGATCGGAAGAGTCGGCGATTACTTTGAGGCTGACTAGACGGATGATGCTTGTTATGCAGACACTATATACACACATCAGAAGAAAGTATCAATCAAGCAAAAGGCGACAAACTTACAACCCACCCACGGCAAAAATGCCCATCAGCGCAATCTTCTGCCTTTTCGGCAGGTCCAACGTGCTGAGCGCCGGAATGGGCAGAATCAGAATCGCCAGATCGGTCGTGATGTGCATGCTGGCGTTCGAGAACCACAGTCCCTTCATGCTCAGGCAGTATCCCGGCGTCTCGGGCGCCCAGAACTTGGACACGGGGATGCAGTTGAGGAACGCGCTCACGACCGCCCATGTGCCGTACGAAGCGAGCACGAAGAGCATCGCCCAGCAGGCGATGCGCATTCTCTTTGTCGGGAAGACGCGAAAGTACTGCAGCAGAATCGAGGCTTTGGCGCAGATGACTGCTGCGTTGTAAAAGGGGATGGTGAGCCAGAATGCCTGTTGTAATGAGGGTTGTTAAAAACAGGTGTGTTGTGTTGCTGGTTGGATGTGTATACTAACTTTCATCTGCTTGGTGAGAATCTTTGGCGGGATGTCCGCCATGTGCTTGCCCATGCCGTATTTTGCCTCTGAATGTCTGTTAGTTGTGTATTATAGCAGCTGCAAGACTTGTAATACCTGCAATGAACAACCCCATGAAGACAAAAGAGAATACCTGTCAAGTGTTAATACTTGATAGAAACGCGATGGGAAGAATCCTACCAAAGCAGCAATGACCATCAAATCATTCGATTCGATCCGGTGGATGATATGAATCCTCGTATAGAGACGTGCACTGACGAGGCATGTCGCCATCGTCGTGAACACAACACTGACAACCACTGCTTGAACTGATCGAGGCGATATAGGTGTGTCATCACCTCGAGGGAGAATGACATGGCTAACCGTGTCCATTTTGTTCGAATCCCAACGTTCTTCGTCCGAGAGGATCCAATTCTAAGAGTGAGGACTCTCTTGCGACGGTCCAACTTGCTTTCTCATGGATAAGATTGAGACAAAGTAGACAGATTCCAGATGATCCGCATACCTAACAGCAGCATCGTATATAAGAATCGGGCCATGGGAAGCTTGCACGGTGCCACCAGCGATCATGATCTGCGTATCCGAACTCAATATCCAAGCCGCACAAATCAGACGCTTTCTCCCCAAGTTCCTTCGTCGGTGGCTTTGTCACTATCGTGGTGGCTGATCAAAAAGCCGGGGCAACAGGCTTGTTGTTCTCTCGAGGACAACATCCCAGCAAGGGATTCCGGGAAATGGGGACAGACTGGCCTGAGTCCAGCAAGGAAAGCCAGGAAATAATAACCCTCTCGCAAAATTAAGTTAACAGGCACCCACCGTTGCAATCGATATTATCTAATTACCTGTCTCTCGAGGGCAGATGCGTTGAGGGGGTTGACAGTGCGACTCCACCTGAGAACAACAACATCGACATCACAATTCATCTGGATCATTCCATGTAGACCTCTCTCAGGCAAGTTACATCAACTGCGCAGGACCAGTACACTGGGCAGAAAAAGCAAAGAGAAACGCGTTCCGATTGCCAGATCTCCGCGTGACGATCCTACCCAACGGAACGGACAACCGATCGGACTCGAAAAAACTTGAAACGCAGCAAACGCTTCACGGTGTTTTCGGTCCGATGGCTTCCCCAAACAGGTAGTTTTTGGTCTCATCCGGCATGTTCATGACTCACGACACAGCTAGAACAGCGATCTAGCGTAGGGCGGACGGAGCGCTCCGCACTTGATCGACTGAAGAATTAGGCGATGCGCCTTCTTGACTGGTCTGTCACCTTGGGTGGCGTGGTATAAATGCAAGCTGGATTGACGTACGAGCATAAGCGTGGCCGGGCGGATGATCGACGCAAGGGATCTTAGTGCCCTGCTAGAGTGTCTAGGGCACTGGCATTCCCCACCGGGGGGAGTTTATTTTGTACCTATCGAGGGAGCAGTGGAGACGGATTATTCGGGTTTTCAGCTATTCGTTCGGTGATCCGGAGTATATGCGGTCAATAACGGCTCCTCGCTGAGTTGGTAGCTGAATAAGTAAGCTGCAGATCAATTGTGACCTATGTAAGGTATACTGTACCACAAATCGTCTTTCCCTTCGCCCTCACTCACGTGAAAGTCCATCCATTCATTCTAGATACCAGACTCTGAATTATACATTGCATCATTAGCGTACCGGGATCTCGGGAGGCATGAGAATGCATCTGCTGTTGCTTCATGTGGATATATATTCTTGCCTAGATGTGACTGATCGACCACTTCTACAGAAATTGTCCGAAGCCATGACAAATCCTGGCGTCAAATTGTCATGGAGATGATGACGATGACCTTATAGAAAGGATAGAAGTAACACTCTGTCGACAGTGATGAAGTTGATCTATTCTGGCCAAGAAGTTAGACCAACAGAAAGACAGTAGTTGGAAAGACCAGACTTATGGGAATTGTCAGCGTTCTGCCCTCGCCTGAAACGTCGCACAAGAACCTCAACCGTATGAAAGAAGTCTTGATCTGAAGTTCGCGAAATCAGTCTATTGCAGGCGTTTCTGGGTGTATAAGGGAGTTTCACCTTGTACCTCGTCGTCTTTGATAGTCATCACTAGACAGTATAGTCACGTCTGATATAATATCTGGTTGCCTGTAACATCGACAGAAACCTAGGCTGGTCGTTAGAATGCATCCTGACAAGGTAGATACGGCACCATCGTGTTGTTCCCAGAGGCTAACAGGCAATTGGTCTCATCGAGTGCGCGACTGAGGCACTTACCTGCCGGCAACCCCCGTGCAAGCTGACAGACAAACAAACAAAGCAACCCAATCAAACAAACACCAGGCATATAACCCGAAAACAAAGAGACCCATCAACGAACCCGGGCTGCGATGGTGCAGTGGTTAAGCAGCCTAAGTCTCTTATACCTACTAACAGTCCGATGAACGGCCTGGGTTCGAATCTCCCTCTGGTCTCTGACCCAAATTTACTTAAAAAAGAAACAAATTGGTCTAGTAAAACTCCTGCCCGCCAAAAGCAAGGTGGGGGTTTTCGTAGCACCTGCGGGTCCCGGGAGGGAGGACCCCGGTGTGAGCTTTTTTATATCACTCACTTTTTTGAAATGAAAAATCATAGTATGTGTTTGTCCTGCTTACAGAATGGATATTTTCTTCGCATATTTCTGTCTTAGAGGGAAGACTGTAGTAAAAGGGTTTGCATTGACGATCACCTATCACACTGCGTGCCAACATATACGAGGAAAAATCCGCGATTTAAATCACCCAACCTTGAACAGGAACAGTGAGTCATACTAAAACAGACATAAGACGCGCAGATAACCAAACAATTGCAGGTTGTGAGTCTGTACTCTCCCATTCTATATATATTTGTCATGCTCAGTAGGAGTGCACAATCCCAATCAACCCATCTTCAAGAGCTGTGAATTTAACGCTGGAATTCATGACGTATATAGCACCAACATCTAAAATCAAAAGCTTATCCTAACATTCTTAGAACCTCTTCCTTTTTTGCTGTTCTAGGAAGATTGCATCTACATCGAAGTTACTCTACGAAGTACTGTTTGTCGACCGATAAGATAAGCTTAACGCACAGACCATCCACGAAAATCGGAATTTCACTGCAAAATTTCGAGGGGCCTGCATCACGCAGCTGCAGCGATCGCCAACTGCCCGCCGATGAGTTCGTTTTGAGAAATTTGGAATTTGTCTTTTTAATTACAAGAGTTTTCGAGTCCCCTGCCAGCCATGGCGGAAACGGCAGCTCCCCCCAAACCGGTTCACACCCTCGTGCTCGACGCCGGACCCCTCCTCAAGAACGTCCCCCCGCTCTCGTCCTTGCTCGCACAGGCCGAAGAGCTCGTCACCACGCCATCTGTGATCAATGAAATCCGTGATCCTGATGCGCGCTCCCGAATCGAGACGATGTATATGCCTTTCCTCAAGCAGCGGACCCCGACTGCGAAGAGCATCAGTGTCCTCAGCGAATTTGCCCGCAAGACCGGCGACCGGCCCGTCCTGAGCAAGGTCGATATCGAGGTGTTGGCGCTGGCGTACGAGATTGAGTGCGAGCGAAATGGCGGTGATTGGAGATTGCGGAGCGTCCCGGGCCAGAAGGGTCTGAATGGGAAGCCTCCGGGGAAGGAGGAGGAGAAGAAGCAGCAGGAGGGCGAGGAGAAGAAGGAGGAGTCGGAGCCAGCTGATACGCAAGAGAAGGCTGAAGACGGGAATACAAATGGCACGCAGGTGGACGAAGTCGCAAAAGATCTGGAAAAAACCACACTGGACGAGAATCCCAAGCCCAGTGAGGATCATTCGGAGAACGCTCCTGCAGATGACACTCCCTCCGCAGAACAGACAGACGAATCCGCTCCTGCACCAGCTCAAGAAGCTGAAGCTGAAGCTGAAGCTGAAGTGGAGGAAGACGAGCCCGAAGATTCCGACTCGGAAGGCTGGATCACTCCGTCGAATATCAAGAAGCGGCAGGCCCAGGACGAGGGGATTTCTGCCTCGGCAACGCCAGAGCCCAAAGTCATGCAGGTTGCGACAATGACCACCGATTTTGCTGTAAGTATCCACAATACGGACGATCCTGGCCCTGTCCACTAATACGATTGAAGTGTCAAAACGTCCTGCTTCAAATGAACCTGAACCTCCTCTCTCCGACAACCCTGCAGAGGATCCGCCATCTCAAGACGTACATCAAGCGCTGCCACGCCTGCTTCTGCACCACCAAGGAAATGAACAGGCAATTCTGCCCGCGCTGCGGGAAAGACACGCTGACCCGCGTGTCCTGCACCACGGACGCCAACGGGCAGTTCAAGCTGCACCTGAAGAAGAACATGCAGTGGAACAACCGCGGCAACAGGTACAGCATCCCCAAACCGGTGCCCGGCAACGCCAGCGGCAAGTGGAAAGGCGGCGGCGGCGGTAAAGGCGGATGGGGCACGGAGCTCATCCTGGCGGAGGATCAGAAGGAGTATATCCGAGCGGTGAAGGACCAGCAGCGACAGCTCCGCAATGAGCACGATCTTATGGACGAGGACTACCTGCCCAGTATTCTGTCGGGGGAGAGACACAAGATTCCTGGCGGTAGGATTAAGGTCGGGGCTGGCAGGAACGTGAATGCGAAAAAGCGACGATGAAATAGATAAATGCTTTGACTTTTTTTTTTCTTCTTTTTCTGTTGCATTTGGGAGGAAAAATTGGCGTTACGGTATAAAAAGTGGATTATTATATCGACAGATTTGGTACATAGTTTTGCTTTTTTTTTCTTATCAGTCTTCATCTCAGTGATGAACGATAAGATAAATAGGCATTGTTTTCATTTATGAAAGAGGCATATTTCAAAGATGATCTTTATATTCAGTTCCTATGTCGAGGAAAGACCAATTTTCGAACAAACAGCAGATCCCCACAGGGTAATATTTTGGTATAACAATAAATTTCACTCAGAACCTTCCCGAGTATGGACCGTACAGTACATGCGGGTATGAAGCGCACAACACCGTTCGCCAGAACCAGAACAAATTAAACAGCAATTCATCAAAAAATCCACCTATTCAATGCAGTTCCCGAACTTTTTTGTTTTGTTGTAGGAATCAGATTTCACTGCTTCCAGGCTTGCTTGTCTGTAATTATTGCGGGTGGCGCAAGTCAGTAACTGTGCGGTTTGCATTGTCGATGGCAGGAGGGAGAGGGCAACGTACTCGGCTGTTGCGTGAGCAGCAAGCCGTATCGCTTCTTCAGGGTGATACGATGCCTATGGTACGTGTCAGTCGGCATAAATCCTATCTATCATCATCACGCTAAAGATTCCCCTATATATATACTCACCTCGAGTACTTGTCATCGGGAGAGAATCGAGCAGGGTGAGCAGACTTGGTGACCTGCCCGTTCAGGACCTTTTTCAGGGTGTAGATGCGCTTGCCGTTTTCATCGAGGATGTACTGTGGCAGTAGTCAGCATTGTCTGTTGTAGATGAATTCAAGGGTCGTCGAAGAAAATGATATCAGATCTGGAGACAAGGGACGTACCATAAGATGCATCTTGACGGCGATTTGTTAAAGATTCCTCCGCAGAAAATGTAATTGCCTGGTTCTTTCCTGAAGGCCTGGACGAATGCCTGATTATCAGAAGATGCAGGACGACTGCTGTGAACTTGCTTGCTCTGAACTCGTGCGGAGAAATTTCTGGCACTCGCGGGTGGCAGCACACACCGCTCTGGGACCTCCTAAATCCTGATTGGTGGATTGCTGACGGCATGGTTGCTCACCCGTTACTAAGAGTGCGTTTTTAGCGGCTAGCTGCAGCGGCGTCTGACTACAATTTTCTTTCCGCCCAAGCCACCCAAAGCATTTTTTAATTCCTTTTTTGAAAACTGGGCGAATATAAAAAGATCGACTGATCTGCTGCTGCAGATGTGAACTAACTACTTCTATGAGAGGAGAGTGCTATGTCATCTCTGGCTGAAGTACATAATTTTTATGTGAACTTTTCACTACGGGACTAGGAAGGTCTCCTGGCAGAGACCTTTTTTCTTGGTGAGTTGTTGGTCGTCATTCACGCTTGCATGATCTGAAGGTTGCTCTCCTCTCTATGATGACACCTATATCCAATGTCTAGACAAATGGCTTTTGATTTCTGCTATTTGTCGGTGTTGGCATTCGAAATAGACTACAACGGTATCTGAGTAGAGAAGAACAAAAAATTTTTTCTCTCTCTGACTGTCTACATCAAACTGACTCGTGCCTGTGTCTAGCATCAATCACCATATTAGTAGATGAATGATGACCTTACGATAATGACTTCACAATCTACAACAAATTCTTCAACTCCCCCTTCCACTTCCATCGACACCAAATCTGGGCCAGAGAATGGCCGCCGTCCTCGACCTCAAAGACCGAATTATAACCACATCCACCGCTTCCCCCTTCCTCTCAGTGTCCACCCGCTCCCTCCTCTGATTCCTCACAATCCTCTCTCCGTAATCAGCGTCCTTTTTGCGTACCTCACGAGCCTGGTTTGGCCCCCTCGCCATGAAGTCTACTCTGCCTACTTTGACTCGGCCACCTCTTCTGTGCATGTCACGGATGAAAAGGCGATACGAGCTCTGTGGGAGATGGGATTCTTTGGCAAGGGCAGTTTGAGCAGAAGCGAGCCCAGCTGGCTAGAACGTGAGAAGAAGAGGCGAGGACTGCTCGGAGAGCTCACGAGCGAGGAAGCAACGGGGAAAAGAAGAGCCGAGAGACGCGAGTGGAAGCTGGAGCGAGCGAGGAAGGAAAGAGAAGCCATTTCTCAGCGATTGAAAGAGGAGACTGCCGCCAAGCAAGGCATTGTTCCTCAACCCGATGCGGCCGCCGAATCGCAGCCTGAAAATGGCACAACTAATGCGTCTGCCGATGGCCCGTTGGACAAAACCGCAGAGTCACCAGCTAGCCAAGCAGAGGCGGCGGAAGAGACACAAGAAAAGACCGTTGCACAGGAAGTAGGTGACCATGCAACCAACGGCTCCGTCGACAGACGCTCGCCCAACGGCACCAAGACTGTCCGTTTTTCTCCGATCGTCGAGGAAAAGAAATTTGTCTCAGAATCTGAAATCACCACACCCATCCCTGAGCCAGCGACTGGCCATCAAGAAACAATCGAGGAACCATTGATCAATCAGGAGCACTTACAGCTTTCAAACGAAGAGGCCTTCTTCCTCGTATATGGTCTGGGGGTTCTTCGAGTCGTTGATGACACCGGCAAGCCCATCCTATCTGCAGCTTCCCTATTAAAGCTATTTTGCCAGCACTCTTTTTTCCCTCCGCGTGACTCAACCGCGAATATTGTGCCTGATGATCCATTCATGCTGTCGTATGTGGTGTATCATCACTTCCGCTCTCTCGGTTGGGTTGTGCGATCAGGCGTGAAATTTGGAGTCGACTACTTGCTATACAATCGAGGACCTGTGTTCGCCCACGCAGAATATGCAGTCGTCATCCTCCCTTCATATGAGCATCCTTACTGGGCTGCTACGGAAGAGCGGAGAGAACGAGCTGCCCAGAAGCAGGCGCGCAGTTGGTGGTGGTTGCACTGTGTTAACCGCGTGCAGGCCCAGGTGAAGAAAACCCTGGTGCTGTGTTTCGTGGACATTCCACCGCCGTCAGCCGTATCCCCGGACGATATTGGAACATTCCTACGCCAGTACAAGGTCAGGGAAATGACTATAAGGCGATGGGTGCCGAATCGCACTCGAGATTAACGCCTCGATACGATGGATTTAATGGACTGTTCTGTAAATATAATTAATTGACCCACTGTACATAAAATGGATATGATGATCTTGATGATAAATAATAACAAATGCCGTAAATGGATAAAAGTCTCGCTTTGGCTGATTGTGTAGTCTTGTATACAGCAGTAAGGGGCCCCATTCTCTGCAGCAACCTTAATGAAGCCGCTAAGCCTGATCGGTAACAATTATTACAGCCCGACGCGACTCGGTCACGTGTTTCACGCGTCTCGCGTCAGCCTGAGGACTTCATATTACCGGATCCATCTTGGTCGGCCCCATGGAGGTCCTCGTGCAACAAAAAAGCGAAGAATTGGGGGACTCGAGGCATGGCTAACAGCCTGTGTAGTGCTCTTGTCACGGGCTAGTAGAGCCATGGATTCCCAGGAAGACAGTATCGACATTGCAAAATTGAAACGTTTCGCGTTAGGCCTCGCTGTACGTGCTCATTATTCTGTGGCGTATGCTTCCCTGTCGAAGCGCTAACTTTGTCGCCTATAATCGCTTAGGAAAGTGATTCCTCCGAGCCGCCTGTGAACGAGCGCTATCCCTATTCCTCTACCCATATTTCAGACAGTGACAACACTCAGGGTCGTCCCCAATCCGTTAGGCAAGACCCTGGGGATGACGGACATCCTGCCGGCCAGGAAATTGCTTCTCGTCGAGTCTCGGAGTCTGCCGTTCATGGGGCTAACCCTGTGCCGCAAAACCCCCCGCATAATGTGAATGTGACCAGTCCGAGGAAGACGTCCTCCCAGACAGAGCCTCTATACAGCCATCCCAAGCCGGCGTTTGGCAAGATGAGTTCCGGAGACAGCGGCCCCGGCGACACACAGCCGGTCTCCCAGTCTGTTTTCGACAGCATTATCAAGCGAGACATGTTTCAACCGTTTCAGGAGGAAAATAAAGCCGATGTCGACATGGGATATGATGAAGGGACAGTACGGATGACTCTGCGTGAAGGAGACTCCGGCCATATCGATTTGTTGTCTGGGTTTGGAGAAACCGAGGCCGGCAATGAGAACTCCGACCAGGATGATGATGGCTCTACCTCTAAAGTGGGAGAATCCTCTCCTCTACCGCATCAGGCCAACTTCTTCCCCGAGTCCCAGCGATTCGTGACGACGCCCGCAGCGGCTGAGAAACAGAACGATACTCCGAAGTTGGCAACAACAACAACTCCGTCCCTTCCTCGAAACCCCCTCGCATCCGATGGAGGATCCAGTGGCGGTCTTATGGCGCTTAGCCAGGTTTTCAAGGCGACCCAGGCTCCTTCCTCGCCGTTTGTCAACGGGCTGCCTTCCGAACCATTGTCGGATCGCCCCTCGCCGAATATTCCTATTCAGAGTCGGCCGCTAGGAACGTCGATGTCTTCACCGTCCCGGGCTCCCAGTTCCGGTCTACGTCGTGGCTATACCGAACCGCTTGCAAACTATGTTTCAACGAAAGAATCACAGATGAAGCGCGAGAAGATCATTGAAGAAAGACGAACCCGCTCTGCGGACAATCTCAGTTCTGAAGACCAGAGTGATAGCGAGTTCGAGAGAGAGCCAAGTTTCGTCCAGCGTCTCAATCGGCAGAGGAGGATCGATGAAGAAACTAATGCTCAGTTTGCCAACCTTACAGCCCCTGCTAGGTCCAGTTCGCAACGACCAGAAAAGCAACCGTCCCCTTCGAGGACGTCGCCAAGTAGAGATCGAAGAGGGAGGGTTCACGGCAGTGAATCTGTGATTGCAACAACAGTTGATGAGACACAAGGATCGAATGTTCATTTTCAAGGTGGTGGAACTAGCGAAGAAGAGACGGAACAAGAAGAAGATTTTGTCCCACCTACGAGCCAGTCTCGACCACCGCTGTCTTCGACTGAAGAAGACAAAGAAAATTACGATGTGCCTCCGATTCGCATTCCGGAATCAACAGCTCGTGCACACGACCGACTCTCACAAGCTTTGGATCTTCAGGAAAGCCATTCGGTTCTTCACACGCCTCCGGCGGATAAAGTTGCAACGTCGCCTAAGCATGCAGACAACTACGATCATACTTCAGGGTTTGATCAGCTTCCTACATCATCCCAGGTGATCAACGTACGAGATTCTCAAACTTCTCCGAGCCAAATGGAGAAGCGGGTCCTCCACGCTGGCAATGGGCCATGGAGCCAGAGAAGTACAATCATGGAATCGCGCCAATCACAGCAGGGGTCCCAAGCAGGCCTTGACCCTGATGTAGAAAGAGTGTACTCGTCTCCTCCAGCAGAGGCGCTGATCACTTCTTCTCCCCCAGAGAAACGTCCGGGCCTCCAACATGACCCGGAACAAGAAAATCCTCAGTCAAGCAATGTGCATGTGTCTGAGAAGCACTCGTCTATGCCCTCTCGTGTCGCAGATACGCCAGTACATAAAACATCAGGAGACACAATCTTTATCCCAGAATCGAGTCCAAACAATCTTCGACAGGAGACTTCGATGGATGCCCCTGTTAGTAGCCAGCCAGCAATGCAGGAGGACGACGATTTACCCCCTCCTCGTCATCAACTTAACTGGGATGACAGCAACCAATTCAATTCCGGTGACCAGGATGGGAAAACAAGGTCTTTGCGGAATGCCAAAATTCTCTCGAGTCCAAGCGGAAAACAGCGCAGAGCTCTCACTGAGATCGCTGCGGATGCATCGCCACAAGTTGGCACGGGCAATTTCGATATGGATTTCAATATTCTCTCGGCAGAAGACCGAGAATTCAGATCAGTTGTCGGCTTTTCTCCCCTGCCGCCCAAGAAGAAACGACGAGGCAATGACGGCCAAAATATCGCCTCTGATCCAGCTTGGCCTGTAACGCCGAGACCGGAATTTCACCGACCAGATAACCACGTCACCCAGAGCGAGGCTGAGCCAGTCGATAGTCAGTCAACGGAACCGACGTTTGGGCCTAGTGTTATGCGACGCCAGCGGTCCAAACCATCCAGGCGAGCTGAAACTGTCTGGGAAGTCGAGCTATCACCACAGAATCCTGCATCGAAAACAGCCGCTTCGCAACGGCCTCGGGTATCTCGTTACTCAGAATCACGATCCACCGAGGCAAGAAGGCCTTCAAAGCCTTCTGTCGTGCCGCAAGTTGTGGTACATAACCAACGCGATCTTATTCCTGCGAGAAGGGGCGAAAGTCCAGATCCCATACAGACAGATAAATCCTCCCAAGATATCCCAGCGGGAAGTGGCCCTAGGGAAGCTGCTCCAACCGAGGCTCAACCGGTCGAAGCTCAGCAGGTTGGAGACCATTCAGAGGTTCATACTCCTGCTCCCCAAGAAGAGATGCGTGCGCCGAATCAAGTATTTGCGTTCTGGAATGGCCGTAAGCGTGCGTATTACCCTGCTACATACCTAAAAACGATAGGTAGTAGTAGCCAGCAACGCTATGTGGTCAGATTTGTGGATAGTGGCCCTGTTGAGGTCCCTGTTAGTTCAGTGAAAAGGTTAGAATTGCGTGTTGGAGATGGAGTCAAGGTGGAATATCCCAATGTTCCAAGAGTCACTCATATCGTGCGAGGATTCTCTGGCAAGCTGAGAATGGAGGAGCTCTCGAAGGAAGACGGTTACGGATTCCGGCCTGTGACAGATGTCTACGGGCATTCCACTGTTATACTGGCGGCTAAACAGCGAAAGAGTCTTCCGAGCGGCGGTGTTCCCGAACCTGAGCGGACAATTGCGGTTCCTATTTCCTGCATTTACCTGGATATGATTCTATGGAATCAGCTGAAGGATCGTCAGTTTACCCTCAACATTCCTAAACTCGACCAGTTATCATCGAGGCTTCAGACGCCGATTAGACACCATTTGACTCCAGTATCGCCAGCATCCCGACTGTCTCGTAGTCTTCTACTTACCCAGACGGGTCTTTTCGCGGGGATGGTGTTTGCAGTTTCCTTTGTGGAGCAAGAAGATGCCAAGTCTCGTGTCACGAAGTTGATCACGGAAAATGGTGGACGCATTTTGAGAGATGGGTTCGAAGAATTGTTCGAATTCCCTTCGAGTGTTCCGTCGGCCACACCCTCCAAATCACCCGCTGCAGCGCACACCACGGAAGATGCAAAGCAGTTCCGTCTCTCGAGCAGCGCGGAATCCGTTGGTTTTGCTTGTCTGGTTGCCGACAAGCATTCCCGTCGCGCGAAATACATGCAAGCCTTGGCCCTGAATATCCCCTGTCTTTCAGGACGATGGGTAGAGGACTGTGTCCGCCAAAACCAGATTCTGGACTGGGAGACATATCTTCTTCCGGCCGGAGAATCGAAGTATCTCTATGGAGCCGTCAAATCGCGAATCCTGACCCCGATTCCTGCTCACACAGCGCGCTTGGCCGAAACCATAGCTGGGCGACCGAAATTGCTCGACGGCCAATCGGTGCTATTAGTGATGGGCCGCGGAAAGGCCGAGGAGAAAAGAAAGGCTTACATTTTCCTGACGTACGCGCTCGGTGCCTCTCGAGTCGAGCGTGTCCTTGACCTGAAAGCCGCCCAAGCTGCTCTGCAGGAACGCCGCCAGGATGGACAGGGATCTGGATGGGACTGGATCTACGTCGACGACCACGAAGAAGCCGCTGCGAAGGCCATGATTCTAGGAAAGTCCACCACCGGTGGTGTCGGTGGTGCGGCCGCGAAGCTCATCTCCCGCGTTGGGCGCAAGCGGAAGAGGGGCTCCATGCTGGTCGAATGCATCGGTGGGAGTGATGTCAATCCTCTGGAGAAGAAGATCCGCATCGTGGGCAATGAGTTTGTCTGCCAGAGTCTGATCTTGGGGAGGCTATGTGAGGAATTGACGTGATTAGTCAACTAAAAACACAATGCTGGGCGAGTCACTCGATTTATTCATCAGTTACCGTTCATGAAGTGTGTGATTTTGTGGTCTATGTCAGCTTTTTGTTTTACTATGTTTTTTTTTTCTCTCTTTGAAGGTCTACTGTTAGGAGTTCATACCATGCACTAAACAGCATGGAACGATGGAACGGAGGAAGGAATGGATAAGGATAAGGATACCCTATGTTGATTTGTCATGTCATTGTCATTATTACCATGTGTTTGTTTCATTTGCATCGTTTTTCACGTCTTGATATGCTAGTTAGAGTATCAATGCATCCTGCCATGTACAGGGTACGGAGCACTGTGGATGATTCCCTCGAGACGCTACAGGTTAAAGTGGTGTAGTAAAGTGGAAAGTGTAAATATGAGATTTTTTGCCGGATCTGTTTTCTAATGATACATACAATAAATACGTACAACCAACATCCCATAAATGAAACGCTCTTTGGTGTCACCCTTGTAGTAATCCAGACCTTAGGTTGAACGATTACTTCTTCGACTTCTTCTTCTTCAAGCTCTTCATCTGGGCCGCGCGCTCAGCACGAGCCTTCCTCTTCCTCCACGCCAGCCAACGGTTCTTGGGGTCGAACTCCTTAACCTTGATACCGGCCTTCTCAGCAGCACGACCAATCTCCCAGTTCGCCTCACGGTACATGTATCCCGGTCGCAACTGCAGCTCCGTCTTCGTGGCGGAAATGCTCTCCTGCTGCGTAGCCTCGCCGTTCTCCCCGGCAGTAGTGACCGACGACTCGACAGACGTCTGCGAGACTTGCACCTGGCGTGGCACCGCAATCCTGTTCAATCGCCGCTTGGTCGGTGCATTCCGTGGCGTGGGCAATGTCCCATCTTTCTCGAAACAGACGCCGATATACTTCCGCTTCGGATGCCGCTCCGGGTCCAGGTAGTATCTCACATAGCCCGCCTCGGTCGCGTAGATGGTGTGGTCCCGCCCCATCGCGCAGTTCTCCCCGGGGAACCATTTCGTCCCTCGCTGCCGGTATATGATGTTTCCGGGGATCACGTACTCGCCGCCGGTTTTCTTCGCGCCTAGACGTTTGCCGGGAGGGTCACGGGCGTGTTGGTTGGCGGCACCTTGGGAAGCATGGGAAGCGTATCGCAATTGAGAGCGTGGGAGGAGGAGACGAAGAAGAGAGGAGCTTGATGAAGAGGAGGAGGAGGATGGCGAGGAAAATGCTGTTGCAGAAGCAGTAATTGCTGATGCCGACGAGGGTACCCCCCGGAAGGCCGGTTGATGAGCGGACAGGAGCGAGGGAGCGAATGCTCGCTCGAGCACCCGGAAGGATGCCCGTAATCTGGGCTGCAGCATTGGAGCGGTGTGCAGAACCCCCTCGGATAAATCAATGAGGAGAGAGGGACTCTGCTACCAGTTGTGGTGTTTCTCGCTGATTGTTCGGACAGCGGAACTTTTTTCGAGGATGTCGGAGCTGGCGCGTTGGGCTTTAGCTGGGTCACGTGCTACCGCTATTCGATACTTGGCTTGATTAAGATCAAGACAACCAGGACAATCATAAACTGAAAGACGCTCTTCGTCGCTACTCCCTTTCAGTTTGTAATTCTCGAAGATGTTTACCAAATCGATTGCCGCCCTCTGGGCTTTGCTACTCTTCATCTCAGCTGCGCAGGCCCAGTTCCAATTCTTCGAGCACATGTTTGGCGGTGGCCATCAAGAGGAACATCATCACCAGCAAGACGTTTCAAGCGACAGCTCATGGTACCAGCGAACATGGGAGGGAGGTATGTTGTTTCTAATACCTGCATTCTACAATGAATACATGCACATACTTGCGTTCATCCACATGCTGAGCCTGTTGCTAACGGATATCAACTCCCTCCAGCCCAATGCAGTAGATACCTCTGCCCTGGCACTCTTGCTTGCGTTCACTTCCCTCACCACTGCCCGTGTCCGCATCCGAATGTCGAGGACAAAGTCGAGCTCGGTGAAGGCAGCGCCATCTGTGTCTCCAAGGGCGGCTGGAAGCCTGGCGAAGCAAAGAGGAAAATTGAATTGGCTCGGAAGGGAATGCTATGATGTGAAGCTGCATTTTCTGGATTAGATATTTTTTGGGATGCAGGTCGTTTAATTGATATGGTCTATCTGTCTATAAATAATAAAGAGGGATCTGGCGTTCTTGGTTTCTATGGTTCTTCTCTCTTCTGCCTCTAGCATATACTGTCAACCTACAAGCACGAAAGCATGTCAAATAGATTAATGGCCCGTATAAGCTGTGTATATATAAAATCTAGATTATTATTGGCGTTTTCCATGCTTCTGTTCTGCGGATTCTATACTCCGGAGTAAGGCTGCAGCGATGGCGATCACGATGACATTATCTCCGCCTAACCCCGCGGAAGCTCGATCGACCCATCGTCATTGCCGCAACATTTCCGCCACCGCTAACCGTCCTTTTTTGATCCCAAACTTTCGATCTCTTTACAACGCTCGTATCCCTAAACATAGTTTAATTGGGATATCGAGGGTTTGAATCATGTGGGGCAGGCAATTCCGGCCGCCCGCCCTACGGTGGGTGAACAGGAACAGCAGAGCGCTCAGAATACCAGCAGGCCTTCGCGGCCCTCGAAACACGTTACGGCGCAGAGAATTTCCTCAGCCAATATCCAGAAACCGTTCTTCGCCGAAGAATGCGCCTTCAGATGTCCCGCCAGAACAGCTCTCCTCGAACTACGAATACCTGTCCTCGACCCTTCGCGACACCAGTCCCGAGCAGAACAGTCTCCTGTCGCCCGTACATATACCCGAAGACCCAAATGCAATCCTCAAAGAGCGGCATCCTGCGGCAAAGATCCTGGCGAATTCAGGGTTGGTGGTTCAAAGACAGTTGGAGCTGATGAATGTCATGCTGTACGTCGATCCCCGCAACAGTCCTAGGTTTGCCTGGAACAAACATGTCCGCTGACGAGGTTGGGTTCTAGCGGGTTTGAACAAGCAAACCGCTATGTCATTCTCGATGCAAACGGGAATCATGTAGGGTACATGGCGGAGCAAGAGAGCGGTTTTGGAAGCATGATGGCGCGACAGTGGTTCCGCACGCATCGGAGTTTCGTCACCCATGTGTTTGACAAGGACGAGAATGAGGTCCTCCGGGTATGTCGGCAATTGTAAAGATCTTTCTTTCTTTCTTTCGATTCTATTTATGCTAACGCATTTTGGGGCTTGATTTAGTTTCATCGTCCGTTCGCATGGATCAACTCCCGGATTCGCGTCTATGACCCTCTGGAACTCGCCAATCCCTCATACTCGCCTTCCGGCACGCTCCAAGGCGCCTCTCCCACTGCACTGGTCTCGGTTGCGGGTGGATCGAATGTAAAAGTATCGCCTCTCGCAATTGAAGATATGCGTGTCGTCGGCGAGGCGCAGCAACGATGGGCTCCCCTGCGACGGAAATACGATCTCTTTATCTTCCACCCTACGCCAACCTCACAGACTGACATGGGATCCAAACCGATCTCAAGTGATGCGCTCTCACAACCTCAGCAAACGCAGTTGCTCCACGCTTCTGGGGGTCAGAACACCGGGGGAGAATACCATCAGTTTGCATACGTCGATGAACCTTTCCTCTCGTGGGATTTCTCTCTCCGGTCGGCAGATAACCGCCTCATTGGATCTGTCAATCGCAACTTCACTGGATTCGCCCGCGAAATTTTTACCGACACCGGCGTCTATGCCCTGAGGATGGATGCTGCCGCCTTGGCAGAAGAAAGGGAACAGCGGCATCTCATCTCCCAGACGGGTCAGGCCCCTACCGCATATACTGGGAATTTCACAGGGATGACCCTTGACCAACGTGCTGTGATGCTGGCGACCGCTGTCAGCATTGACTTTGATTACTTTAGCCGCCACAGTCACGCTGGTGGAGGGTTCATGCCCCTGTGGTTCCCCGGCGTAGGCAGCGAGGCTTCTGCAGGTGGTGCAGCAGCGGGCGAAGCTGGGGCTGCTGGAGCCGGAGCCGGAGCTGCAGCTGCCGGTTCTGAAGCAGCCGCCGCTAGTCAGGCAGCAGGAGCGGCAGAGGCAGCAGCTGTCGGAGAGACTGGCGCAGGCGCTCTTGGGAGAGCTGGAACCGCTGGGAGTCTGGGAGAAGCTGCTGCTGCGGGCGCTGCCGGTGCCGGTACTATGGCAGGCTACGAGGCCATGCGGAGAGGATTGTACAGTGACCCTCAGACTTCCTTACCAGGGGAGCAACGACAAGAACCTCCCCAACCGCAAAAGGATGAAGAGCTCTGGGGAGAGAGTTACGAGGATTTCTGGGCTCAAGGCGGCGGCGCTAATCGCGGTGAAGAGTTCGAAGGCGAGGAAGAAGAAGAAGAAGGAGACGACTGGTTTTAAAAACTTATCTACTTAACAGACTGTACAAATCTTTAATTGACACTATACAGATTTGAGGCTTTATATATACATGGAGCATGTGGGGAGTGTGGGCGTTTTTGTTCATTTGCATTTCACGGGCGACATGTCTGTTATTTCCTTTGTACATATCGCTGATAGAGACATAGATAAACGCATGTCACATTATACTGAGCGCTGGCCGGGGTATCCTAACTTATCAATCCACAAGTGGATAGTGTGATAATTGCAAGTTGGCATATATGTATCGTATACTATAATCAACAAGTTTGGCCCGAAATCTTGAGCAGTTTGAAGTACTCTATGTCTTAGATACCGCGCTGCTTCTTCTTTTACTTATCAGGGACAGGGGACTTGTGCCTGATACCTATACATGACAGCTCATACCAGGCGATCCGCCTGACCCTCATGGCCTGTATCTTCTTCCAGTGTCCCCCACAGTAAATATCAATTCCCTGGCATACAGTGCTCAGAGCATAGTGGAATATCTGGCATTTTTGTGATAATGGATTGGGATTGCTTTACATTGCTTAATTGGGTATGGTATACATATAGGAGCGCAGAGGTCACACCGCCACGAAAAGGCTACAGCTTGGCGCCAAGAGATCCAACTCCTTTTACCACTTTATGTAATCAGATAATCAGAAGAGTTGACTAATTATTCCTTCTCCTGAAGACTATATGAAAGACCACAAAGAATATACGAGAAACAATGAGATCTTTATCGAAAATGGGCGAAAGAGAAAGAAGGGGAGAAATTGGACAAATATCCAGTCACATGACTATCCCTGGCCTGTATCCTGATCCATCAGTCCTCTCTGACCGCCTTCCGTTACCGGCTTTGCCAACAGTGGCGTGTGGGGTGCCCGTCTCCTACCTTCCCTTGCGATCCGAGGCTACAAATACCGACCGCATCGACCCATCATTCATTGAGCGCGGGTTCAATCAAACAGGCTTAGTCGACCTGTTTCTTTGGGGATCAGCGGAGCATAAATCTATCATATCGGGCTGTCTCTAGTCCGTACAGTACATCCTCATCCAGATTCCAGCCTCCTCTCGTCGCTTTACCGCCTTTATCATCCTCGGACTCTTCTAGAACTAGAAGAGACATACTCCGACAGAGTGCCCAGGTATTTTGTCTCACGCATCACCTGTACGACCTCCAACGATGTCCGCAAGCGTCGCGCAGAAGCGCCTGTTCCACGAATACAAGAATCTATCCACCAATCCGCCAGAGGGGATCACCGCGGGCCCCGTCAACGAAGATGACATGTTCCACTGGGAGGCCCTGATCCAGGGGCCTGAGGGCACGCCGTTCGAGGGGGGCGTCTTTGCGGCAGAGCTGAAGTTTCCAAAGGACTATCCACTGAGTCCGCCAACGATGAAATTCGTGGGAGGCGGTGTCTGGCATCCGAATGGTAAGTCATTGTGTGTGTCCGATATTATCTTGCCTAAGTCCTGGCCTTCGTTTCAGTCTGGACTCGGCTAACATCTCTCCTCTGTAGTATATCCCAACGGCACCGTCTGCATTTCCATCCTGCACCCTCCGGGTGATGATCCAAACCACTATGAGCATGCCTCGGAACGGTGGTCACCCATCCAGAGCGTCGAGAAGATCCTGATCTCCGTCATGAGCATGTTGGCGGAGCCCAACGATGAGAGTCCTGCCAACGTGGAGGCCGCCAAGATGTGGCGTGAGCGACGAAGCGAGTATGAGAAGAGGGTCCGGGAGGAAGTCAGACGGGGGTTGGGTTTGTGAGTTCTTTTTTTCCACTCCTTTCTGCTGGTCGGACTTGGCATAGCTAGCTAGAGAGGTCTGCATTTTGTCTGTTCTGGTACAGTTCTGCTTTTTTTCGTGTGCGTCTTTTTTGTGACATGTCTTGGGCATTGAAATGGTCATGGAACGGGCGCATATTTTGGCGAGGGCAGACATTATTGTGTTTGGACGCAGAGAGCAGTATAATACCTTGGTTGGTTCATAGACTTTTCGTATTGATAATAGCCATATCCTTATTTCTTTCATCTTCTCATGTACATACTGTTGTTCTATAACTGCATTCCGGGAAGATGAAAGTCGGCTCTTCAACAGAGGTTGAAAGACGATCTACCACACCATTTTCTGGTCAATCCAGCCTTCCAGAGCCCCCTCTCTTTCATATAGAAATTCGGTCTCGGCTTTTAAGTTCAACATCAGCATTGTCTGCAGCTCGGCCCGCCACTCAAGCTCCGGTCCATCTTCCGCAAATGCCGGACTGTTCGCTAGAATAGCTCGAGCCCTCTTCCAGTCTCTCGAGGTCAAGGGGATCAAGGTCCCGTCTCCCCGAGTCTCCGCCTCCACGACCAAGTCCGAAATGCGGACGCCGAGCCACTGCAGACCCGGGGCGTTCAGTCGGGCACTCTCGTGCGCGTGCGCCATGGAGCCGTATTTGTAGGTGGACATGATCGCCATCCCGTCAGGATCACCGTCGACCAGCGCGTAGAAGCGTGGAGTCGCAACGCCCGGTTGTGACAGCGGATCGCCATTTCTACGTGCGGTCTCGGAGAGAAGGTGGACGAAGGATCGAGTGCAGAGATCGGGGTAACCTTTGCCCTGGAAAGAAGGAAAAATACAGGCCATACAGTTGAGCATGTGGAGATACAGAAAGAAGGGGAAAAAGCATTGTTGCATTGCTGTAGCTGGCTTACAGTGATCAGGATCCCTTTTCCAGCGGCGGAATTCATATGGTACCGGTTTCTGACGAGCCTGCGCAGGACTGCCTACAGCACAAATCAATTCGATTAGTTCCGCCTGGTATAGAAATGGCTTAACATATGATATGTGCTCGGCAGGTGCATCAATGATAAGTTATACTCTTTATATGGAGTATTTGCATGCCTCTTTCTCTATGACGAGAACCCAGTTTATCTCCGAGATGTCAATGCTGTCGATATCTTCTGGTCGCGGAATGAGAATATCCTATATTGAATGTTTGAAAATTAGCAAGCAAGACGACAAGTACCTGAACGAATATTTTTGTTCTGTATACTTCAGATGATGATCCTTCTCCTATGTCTAGCAAGGTCTGGGTTTTGGTCGTCAGGCGGTAGTAGCCTGCCGTCAGGCCCTTTGCGACAGAAGTCTTTTTTTCACCCATTTTTCATCAGTCATTTGTGTGTACCATGACATGTCATGTCCCTGAAGGGGGATATATATACTGCACATACCACATGCAAAGCAGCTCGATCCACTCCAATCGTGTAGGCAAGATCGTCGACGAGCCTGTCCACCACCCTCTGGGAGCCAAACAGGGCCGGATCGTTGTAGTAGATGTCTCTTGAAAAAGCCATTCATTCCATTCCGGAGTCAGTAGCCGTTTCAGAAGGGGAGATATGCTGCTAAGCTGAGCCGTGGATGATCAAATGGCACCTTTTTGTAATTATGGAATCCTCCACGATGGTTGCGTAGATCAAGGAAATGACACGCAGCGCGGTACCTAGGTTTTCATCTCAATGTCATGCCACGTAGAAAAAAGACAGAACTTCTTATGGATTGTGCATACTAAATTTCCAAGTCTCATATAGGGTCTTTCCGGGCCATGAATACGTCGTGTAGATCTCGGGTCCAATGGCAGTAACCCCAAGGGCTCCCCCTCCTTCTTTGTCGAAGGGAGTAAGACGAAATATACAGCCTCTCTGGAATCTTTGTTTGATCGTGATGGATGCCCGCGCATTGGGTCCCGTTAGGTCACTCAGGATAGAAGTTATGAGATCGCTGATGAACCTGTGGACATGTTCTTCTGCTGTCGCTGGACTGCCGCCAGCTGATGGAGAGGACATGACCGGTGTAGTATATGGATATGTGAATATATTCAATCAATTCAAAGTGCTGGAAATGGGAATGAATCCAGAATTGCGAGTAAGCAAAGCAAGGGGAAAGTAATGTATCCTCTGGCGGCAGAGATATTTAGATGAGTCCGCTTTCCTGCCTTCAGCAGCGGTGTTGTCTCCTGCTGGTCTCGTGACATTGCCTCTTTTGATGCAGTGTTTCTTACATTCCCTCAAGCGCCCTTGTCATCGAAAGTCAGTAGAATATTAGATAACAGCACTATTCATTCTGACAAGGTCACAAGGAGATTCGATAGAGTCGAATATATTCCCTAGGGACGCGTCGGTCTCGACCTAGCTTGACTGACAATCAGGTTACTCGGCCCAGGTTCTTGATGGAGCATTACGTGCCCTCTTGACGTTTACAAGGAAGTACCTTCTCGACGCACATGCACATGTATGGACAATAGATGCTTTGTATATTGCAGAAATTGGAAATCCAGTTATGCTCCGCAGTTATGCTCGTAATGAAACTGGATAATTCTCCACATACACATGTGATTACCCCTGATGAGTCAGCAGGGATCCTCGCACCGCGTAAACTCTAATTTAGCCGCGACGCATTGAGCTCAGCCAGCTATCTGCTCCTACTCCGCAATTTAATTATGCCACTTTCTCATCTGCAGTTCCCGTGATGGTTCTGGATTTGAATCCTCTCGAGCTATATAATTGACAGGGATTGCCAGCATGGGAGCGACGTCGGAGAGCCAGAGCCACATCGGTCCTTGGAAGACCTCCGCCGAGGGCCATCTTTCCACCGACGCCAATGGCGACCAAAAGACCGACTATTCGAGATGGAGGTTGCGCGACGATGACGGCCGCCAGACATGGCATTACTTGGAATCAGACGAAGAAAACGAAAAGTGGCCCCAGAGTGTCGCAGACAAATATTTTCTGGGACTGCCAACGGTAAAACCCGCTACATTCACGTGCTGTTCCCACTTCGCAGACTCTAATCTTGCTGTCAGGGATTGCCTGAACTCCCACGCGCAAAAACGCCATTGCAAGCTGCAGAAAATGGACTCGAGTTTTTCTCCAAACTGCAATTGCCTCCAGGGAACTGGGCATGCGAATATGGTGGTCCGATGTTTCTGCTGCCAGGAATAGTCATCACGTGGTATGTCACCAAAACGCCCATTCCTCCCGAATATGCCGTCGAGATCAAGAGATACCTCTTTGCTCGACAGCATCCTGTGGATGGAGGATGGGGGCTGCACATTGAGGGTCACAGCTCGGTCTTCGGCACAGCGATGAATTATGTAGTGCTGCGCCTCCTGGGAGTAAGTGAAGAGGACCCTCGCCTAGTCAAGGCACGAGGTTTCTTGCACAAACTTGGAGGCGCCATTAAAGGACCTCACTGGGCGAAATTCTGGCTCAGCATTCTCGGCGTGATGGAATGGGATTGTGTCAACCCTGTTCCTCCCGAGCTCTGGTATGTACATTACTTGTTTGCCCTCCATGCCTCATTCTCTGACTTTGGAACTTCTCAGGTTGCTGCCTGACTGGGTCCCTTTTGCGCCGTGGCGGTGGTGGATTCATATCCGTCAGGTCTTTCTTCCCATGTCCTATTTGTGGTCCAAGAGATGGAGCTATCCCCTGGACCCGCTGACGAAACAGCTTCGACAAGAGCTATACACGCAGCCGTACGAGACTATCAATTTTGCTGCTCATCGCAGCTCGATTGCTGACACGGACAACTACTACCCGAAGACCTGGATTCTGAACCTCCTTAACTGGTTTTTGGTCACCTTGTGGATTCCATTTTTTCGCTGGTCGTCGTTGGTCAAGCGCGCAGAGGGCTGGACTTGGGAACTGATCCGTATGGAAGATGAAAACACGGATTATGCTGGACTGGCTCCTGTTAGCAACCCCATGAACTTTGTGGCCTGTTATGTCCACGACGGGGAAGGCAGCGAATCTGTCCGCCGCCACCGGGAGACTCTGCATGAGTACATGTGGATGAAAAACGAAGGAATGCTTGCAAACGGCACCAATGGCGTTCAGGTCTGGGATACGGCCTTTGCTACGCAGGCTATTGTTACTGCTGGCTTTGCTGACGATCCCAAATGGCGGCCAATGCTCACCAAGGCCCTTGAGTTCTTAGATAATCATCAACTCCGGGAGAACGTGCCGAACCAGGAGAAATGTTATCGTCAGCATAGAAAGGGAGCATGGCCCTTCAGCAACAAGACGCAAGGCTACACAGTCAGCGATTGCACAGCTGAAGGCCTGAGGTCGACTTTGCAGCTTCAGGAACTGCACGGATATCCCAAACTCATCTCAACAGAGAGGCTTAAAGACTCAGTTGACTGCCTGCTTCTGATGCAAAATCCAACTGGAGGTTTCAGCGAATATGAGATCCGCCGAGGCTCACCCAAGCTGGAATGGCTAAACGCGGCTGAAGTGTTTGGAGGGATCATGATCAGTTACGACCATGTTGAGTGTACAACGTCGTCTGTTACTGCCCTGTCATTCTTCAGCAAGTTTTACCCGGACTATCGAGCCGACGAGATCAAGGCCGCCAAGGAGAAGGCAGTGCAGTATATCAAGCGTGTTCAAAGAAAGGACGGGAGCTGGTATGGGAATTGGGGTATCTGCTTCACGTATGCGGCTATGTTTGCTCTTGAGAGTCTTGCCAGCATCGGGGAGACCTACAGCAACAGCGAATATGCCCGTCGCGGCTGTGAATTCCTTTTGTCCAAGCAGAAAGAAGATGGCGGGTGGGGTGAATCTTATCTCAGCAGTGAGAGACATGTGTACACCCAGCATGAGAAGTCCCAGGTCGTGCAGACAGCCTGGGCCTGCCTGGCACTGATGGAGGCCGAGTACCCGAACAAAGAACCGATTCGCAAGGCCATGAAGCTGATCATGTCTCGACAGCAGCCGAATGGAGAATGGCTGCAAGAGGCGATTGAGGGTGTTTTCAACCAGTCATGGTACGTATTCGAAGGATCGATTGCAATATGCATGCCCTTGCTAACTTACTTGATTTAGCATGATTTCATACCCGAACTACAAGTTCTACTGGCCCATCCGGGCTCTGGGTCTGTATGCCAGGAAATTTGGTAATGAAGAGCTGCTCTGAGCTGCAGAATCGATGCGCTTGTCTATAATCCTTAATCTAATATAATTAATTATAACGCCTCAATATTAAAACTTAATCTGGGGGGAATATGCAATATCAACATCTGATACCTGCAAACAACTTCATCTGGTCTCCAAATTTGGGGTCTGACAATAGTAGATCAGATATAATTTGACAGTTGTGTCCCATGCACCAGCAATTTGTCTCACCTGAAAATACGATCTTTCAATCTTTACTGTTCATTGTGTACAGTGAACCCGTTGATTTGGTGGACAGTTGATAGCTGATAAGGAATCACGTGCAAGACAGCTCCGAGCTCCCCCGCAGCTGAGGAGAAAGCGATCGAAAGGCGGTAGAACATCCAATGTTGTGATATATTCTCAACGCGTCTTTGTCAACAAATACATGTACACTCGTTGGCTTAGCATTCTGACCTCTTTCAAACCTCTATCTCCTTTTTTGTGCCGTTATCACTGAAGTTCCTTGCGACATCACGTCTGAAATCTTCACTCCGCAACTCATATGACCCCACCTGGACAGTGAAGCTGGACACCGCTCACTACGCAAGAGCGTTGACAGACACGACGAAAGAATTTCTAGAGGTGCATTTCTTGTGCAATGAACGCTGCTACACAGGGCGATAAGGCCATTGCAAATTCAGACTGGCCAGCAGCCATTAAACACTTCACCGATGCCCTAATCGAACTACCCCGCGCCCCGAGCTACTACATCAAGCGGTCGACTGCGTACTTACGCCGAAAGCCCGCGGATGGAGGTCCTGATTTCGATGCTGCCCTTCGCGATGCGGAAATCGGTCTTGTGCTCGCCCGTGAGCGCGCCAAGCGCGAGCTCATTCTCGACGCGCAGATGAGACGTGCGATTGCACTGTTCCAGCTGGAACGGTATGGCGACGCAGCCTATATCTTCGACATCGTGAAAGAAAAGATCGAAACGGGCCGTTCCAAGGACAAGTCGACTCAGATGCAAGCAGCGGCGACGGGTCAGCGCTCGATGGAGAAGCATGAACAAGAGCTATCCATCTGGACCATCAAGGTTAAGGGGAAGCTCAGCAAACTGGGCCCGGATAGCGAGAAGGCAGCCGTGACGATCAAGGAGTATCCGGAGAATGTCGAGATTCCCGGAGAAGAAGAAATGAGGAAAATCCTGAAAGCTCAGTTGGCAGGAGAAAAAGCAGGCTCTGATGCTGGCACGGACAAGACCGAGACAGCCACCAATGAGCCATCTCCCGATAAAACGAAGGAGGCCACGCTAGATGCAGCCGGTCCTGGCTCGTCTGCACCTATGAGTGCTGGTCCTGGTGCTGTTCCCGAAAAGATTCGGCATGAATGGTATCAGTCCAATGATTCGGTGGTTGTGACACTCTATGCCAAGGGTGTTCCAAAGGATAAATTGGACGTCGATCTTCAGAACACTTCGGTATGTTTATTGCGATTTTTATATTATACGTCACGTCTGATACTAACGGGATAAAAAAAATATCAGATCTCTGTCCAATTCCCCCTTCCATCAGGCGCCGTATACGCCTTCACCCTCGATCCTCTGTACGCTCCCATCGACACAACTCAGTCCAAGATCGCCGTCTTGTCTACAAAGGTTGAGATCGTTCTCCGCAAACAAACACCCGGTCAGAAATGGAGCGCCTTAGAAGCATCATCGACCACCGCGAATCTGACAGATCGTTCCACCGTTGTTAACGACGAAGCCGCCTCGACGAGCAGCAGCAAGCCCAGCGGTCCGGCATATCCAACATCATCCCGCCACGGAGTCAAAGATTGGGACAAACTGGCTTCAGACCTTACAAAGAAGAAGAGAAAGGACAAGGCGAAGTCGGCCACCAAAGACAAAGGTGACGACGGCGAGAAAGATGCCGCTGAAGATGCGGGCGCCGAGTCCGACGGTGCTGAATCTATCGATTCGGATTACGGCACCGGCGATCCCGTCGATGCGTTCTTCAAGAAACTGTACGCCAACGCCGACCCGGACACGCGCCGCGCGATGGTGAAGAGCTACTACGAAAGCGAGGGGACGGCGCTGAGCACGAACTGGGAGGAGGTCGGCAAGGGGAGGGTGCCTGTCCGTCCGCCTTCCAGTGATTAATCAATCAATCAATCAAGCAAGCAATCAATCATCAAGAGGGATCAATGGATTGATTGATCGGCACGTGATCACAGCCTCCTCTTACGACTCTACGTCTTTTTTTTCTTTAGAGAGGGAGGAAGGTCATTTGCTTTATCTGGTTAGAATTCATTAATCACTAAAGAAACATCATACATCATCATACTGCATGGAAAATGGGTCAGGGAGTCTGTTGGAGTTATTGCTTTTTTTTGCTCATGTTTTTCCCTGTCTGAGTATTCGTCTCTAGCGATGTAATAGGGCTAGTTGTTTTAACATATTTTCTAATTGGTTTGCTTGCTTGCTTGCTTATAAGGTATTATTCTCGATAGAGGAAAAGTGAAATTCAAAAAATAATTCATATCATTCAGATCGTGGTTTTTTTTTCTATCTATCTAGTTAGTATACAGCAATGATCTAGATCCAGATCTGGTTCTGAATATGTATTTCCTTCTATTCATATATTTCAGATATCCTTCTTGAAATGGTTATCATCGACGCTCATATTCTTCATCGTCTCCTTCATCTTCTTCCTGCTCTTCTTCAATGTCACCGCCATTATCATCGTCATCCTTTCTATAGAGGAAGAATTGTACAAAGATCGCCATGTCCAGCAGTAATGTCCCCAGACTGCCCAGTAGCCAGGACAGGTTGACGAGGATGTACCGGCCGTAGATAGCAGCGGCCTCGCCGGGCTGACAGCGCGGTTTCTTTGATGCTAGAGCCTGTTCCTCCTGTCCTGCACCACCACAGACAGGCGAATAGGCGAAGATGGACAACACATATGTCAGATTGCCAATGCAGGCAAAGAGGAAAAAGAGCAGGGATACACCCTCAGTCGACTTGCGACGGAAGTTGAGCAACAGTTGCGGGAGACGGGAGCCAAGATACAAAACGGCGCAGAGGTAGCCGAAGACCTGGCCCAGGATGTCGAACGAGAGGGCATTGGGGTTTGGCTTCTTCGTGTCCTTGTGATGTTTACCGCTGCGTGCTGCGCTGGAGCTCACATACCATCCTAACACCCCTGCGGCGCAGACAAGAGCAATGGCAAACGTGTTGAAAACAACGGTCTGCAGGGTTGACAGACGACGTGCTGGACGTGAAGTGCCAACGCCAGCAGCCGAAGATGACGATGGCAAAGGGTCGACAAAGGGAGTCGCAGGCGACAGATGGGTCCCGTCGACGTGAGGGAAGCGGTGGTGAGGCTGGTGATCTCCTGGCGAAATCTGTGAGGCGTACCCACCATTCGTATGGGCGTGGCCATTTCCATTGCCATTACCCAAAAGCGCCGTGCGTTCCGTCGGCTGATGTCTTTCGCCATTCTCTGTACTATAATCATCATACCCGGACCCCGGTCTGCTCTTCTTTGTGTCGACCTCATCCCAAAGGGTGAACCCTCGGTAGTAGAAGCATTGCCCCAGCAGTACGATATCCGCGAGGGTGTAGTACACCGCGAGGATGATCATGGTGGGCAAGACGCCCTGGAGCACCGCTCCAAGGATATTAAAGACATCTCCGGCCAGCCAGACAATGATGAAGAGCAGGGAGAGGCCATCGGCGGACCCGCGGCGGAAGTTTTCGATGATCTGTGGGGAAAAGACGACGACCCAGCAGGCAATGGAAATGGAGCTGAAAAGAATGGCAATTGATATCAGCTCAACAGACTTTCATTCATTCATTCATTCATAGTATCGAAGAAACTTGGCAGATTATCAAAAAATGACATAATCCCCAACTCCTCGGACCCGGATCATCACCCCAGAGTAAAGAAATGATCAAGACATACCCAAGGATGCCGCTCACGGCCTCAATGTCTATATTATTAACTACTTGTGAGGGGAACATAGTTTGTTCAGACTCGTAGCTTAGACATCAGTTGTGTATACCGCGCGGTTCCTTCGACTCGGAGTAGAGGTTTAGGACGGAGGAATTTCACATCCAAGGGGGAAAAAGAAAGAATATAGACCACAGCGTCCTCCGGTGTGGCAAATTAGTACGCCAATTGAATTAAATTGAGGACAAAGAACATGACAGGAATAAGATAAAGAAAAAGAAATTGACTCCCCGCTCAGAAAGCCAAAGATGTAATTACCGAAAAGTTTCTTGTCTCAGCGGAGGTCACGTGGGATTTCCTTTTCCGGGGCGAGAATCTGGGGAAAGAAGCTACCTGACCCAGTGACCTAGCCCTGGTATCGTAATTAAGTCGGGGATTTACCTATTGAGTTTGAATACAATGAAGTATCCCCTTTTAGGTTAGGCGCCCTCCTTGCCAATGCTGCCATTCTCTTTGGAGACCCGGAATCCAAGCCCTCACCAAGCCTCATCTTTGAAGTTGGGTTTACAGAGAACTACAACGACCTGGTCAGTGACGCAGCACAGTGGCTTCAAAGACCAGGTGGGAAAGTTAGACTCGTCATTTTTGTGGACATCAAAGAAGATATTCAGAGTCAAAAGGCTAGACAGAGAACTATCAAAGCACAAAAGAGGATCCGAGAGCTGATTACTGAATTTGGAACTGCCAAAGCAAAGGATCGAGAAGGAATCAACCATGGAGATTCTGATGTCGAGTCTGACGCCGAGATATATGAGAACATACAATCTGCGATCGTGGTTAAAGATTGGGTAAATGCTCTATTAGTGCAACATTGGAGCTGTGGCATATAGTCGATAATACTCCAAAATTACGACAACCACGAATTGTACATACGCCCACGTCACCATTCTGAGACATTCTTCACTGACTTCTATAGACTGTTTTGCCTGAGCCACCGATTCCACAAAACCCAATTGTCTCGAAAAAAGACGACTGGAGTGACGACGAATTTTCATCCTGGACTCTGCGAAGAAAGATATCTCTACCGTTTATCAAGCAACAAGGGCGAGCACATTCGACTACGATTGGGTCGCAGAGGTGCTCCCAAATGGGCTCCATCACGGACATCGTACCTGAAGAGGGAAGAGATATTATTATTGAAGGTTTTGATGATTCCAGGACAGCGGAACTGGATATGGAACACTACAGGAAATTGCTCGGTGCTGCAACCCGTCATCTTGCAGAACAGAGAGCAATGGGTCGCATTTGCCTGAAGCAGGATAACAATGAGAGTGACTGCCCCTTCATCTTCAGAGAGAGCCGTCATGACCAATACACTTTTTACTCAATCAAACCAGTCTGTTGAGTTCAATCGTGATCTAAGGAGATTTGGAAACTCTGCAGGGATGAAGACAATGGACTGATTTGACTATTTGGAAACAGTTGTGAACGGACTGTGCGAGCAAGTCAATAGACAAGACCGGTAGCTAAACCGACAAGACCAGGAACTGCAGGCCCTGCGTCATACGGAGTAAGCCCATATATAGAGCTGCTCATTACCTTCTATATGGATAGAGAATTAGATTATTTGCTTCTTTCCTTCCTTATTTAGATTAGTGTCATTTTGTTATCAGTTATGAGCCTAGAGTTGCTGTAATAACCCCTATATTGGGCTGACCATCACAGTTGAACTATTTCACGTTGTTTCTCATTTCTTTTCATCGACGGCCATCCTAGAGTCCAGCCTTCGATTTGACAAGGGCCTCCAGCTTGTTCTGCATCTCGCAGAATATGTTAATTGCCTGAAGTAATACTGTTAGCAAACAAGTCTAGACTTGGAGCTTCTATATATAGGCGAAAAACGTATATTTACCTGGGTCAGCTTTTCCTCTCCGGCACCTCCCTGATCTCGAGAGAATGCTACCCGATACGCACTTGGGTCATTCACAAAGGAGACCTTCGAGGGCACCTCGACAGTCGACAAGTCTCTGTCGAAGAAGGACTGCGTTGTTGGTACAGACCCGGGTTGAGCAAGCTGCTCGAGAAGAGGAGGAGCGATAGTTATGTGGTCCACTCCCGCCAGGGAAAATATCTCTTCAGTCGACGTTAAGCTCGCTGGCATGACCTGGGTCTTTGCGTTAATCGACTTGAAATATTGCTGGATGGAGACGCAAAGCTCAAAAAGCTTGTTCGGATCAGTGAATCTAACAAGGTGTCAGCAGAGTCCAAACATAATACAAAGGAATGAGAGTGGGAAGACCAACCCAGGTTCAAAGTGAACCTTGAGCTGATTCACATATGGTGCGACATATGTGCAGCCCACTTCGGCAGCCAGAATTGCTTGCGTGAGGGTAAAGAGGGTCGTGGCCAAAGTCCGAATGCCAGCCATCTCGAGAATGCGGCAAGCCATCATGCCTTCCCAAGTGCTAGGGATCTTGATGCTGATTTGGGTTACGTCAAAACTGGGTTCGAGGAATTTGAAAAAGTAGAAGATCCCTGTGGTTGTCGTCTTAGATTTGCTAAACAGTATTTATGTAACTGCGTGGAGAAACTTACGAAACGCATTCGCAACAGTCTTTTCTGTCGAGTACGCATAGTAAGGATTTGTCTGCACGTGAACTCGTCCGCTGATATTGGGAACCATCTTCAACGCCAGCTTCACCATCTAATGCGCGGAAGTATGTCAGAAACTGTTCTTAGCAGATGTAGCAAATTGCGTACCGCGATCTCGACTGCTATCTCTTCTAGGGTGACCCCCTCGAAGTAGTGGTATTCTGGATTGCGCTCTTTGCCAATAAATTTCGCAGCTGTATGAATAGCATCTGCAAGCAGCTGTTCGTGTTTTGGTTTTGATAGTTCAAAAAAGGCGATGGCCTGTATATTTCTCGCAGTGTCAACAAACAATTTAACCAGTGTTTTGTGAACTAGGAAAGAGAGGAGATACCTGGTTCGAAGTACAGTCTTTAAACGGACCAAGCTTCTTCGCAACTGATATCAACGGTCAGTAACGTTCCAGGCGACACATCAAAAGCAGAATGGATATAGAAAGAGGAATACCGTCTTCATCCAAAGTATCACAGTCCACCAGGCTTTGAGCCCGAAGAACATCCAACCCTGTCTTTTCAGAAGCCATTCTTGACGAAAATGGCAACGCGAAGAGAAAAGGAATTCAGTTGAGAAAAGATTCAATGGAAGCTTGGAAGGCAAGGAACTTGAGAAAATGTGTCAGGATATGAAGAGGGTATGGACTCAGTAAGTGACTTGGACGTTAGTAAATAATCTTTATAGACCCGTCTTTTTACCTCCTCTGAATCGGAAAGTGAGAGGTTAAGTGACAACAATGCTTCCCAAAACGACAGGTCAACCGACGCGATCGAGATCTTCCCCGCGGTCCTCCCACTTCCTTGTTGGGCAGCCGACCGGATGCCTGCCGATCAGGCGCTCTGTTATCGGCAACTCGGTGAAATACTCCCCGGAGCTTTTCCGAGACAACTGCACGTGCATGCTTGAATATAATATCAGGCTGGTTGAATGCATTGGAAGTGATGAACCTGGAGTATGTGACTTGAATTGAGGAATAATACCATTTACTACACATCTACAACTAAAATCCAGAGGCTCTAAAGATTGTATCCAACTTCTAGCAGAGTACGAAAAAAACATCCCTGAAGGTTTTCCATTTCCAGCCCGCTGGCCTGCAAAGGGAAACAGTATATATACATTTCATAATCGACAAATACACTTTCTCCTAACGCCCGCCCAATGCAAAAAAAAAAAAGTGATCAAAGGCACAACAATAACCCCTGACAAACCTCATCTGACCTGTCCACTGGGTATCTATTTTGCGCCCATATTACTGGCCAACCAAGCTTCATGCAACTTCTTCTGCTTTTCCCAATCCTTACGGAGCTTCTTTGCACGGCTCTTGCTAATCTCTTCGCCAGCCGCGTCATGAGTTGGGATGCCGTCTTCATCCCAAGCACTAAATTCAGCCGTCCGGAACATCTCCAGGTGACTGATCCGGCCTTTCTCTGCCTTCTTCAAGGCCTCCTTCTCCCTGTTTTCTTTCTCAATCTGCTTCTGGCGAGCTCGCGCAGCCTTTTCTTCTCGTGCCTGAATCAGCTCCTTGGTCACTGGCCTGACTAACGCCGGCAGATTGTCTCGATCTTCGAGATAGACTCCGAGATCAAAGAGGTCGACGTCACGGAGCCGGTCGCAGAGACTCAAAACCTCTTTCCCGATATTCTCGGATTTCTCGAGGGAGGAGAGCTTGGTACGGAAATCCGACAAGACATTAGCGTAGGGTTTGGCCTCCTCAGGGACCTCTTGCTCGGTTTCCGGACCGCTGTTAGCGATCTCCTTGACCTTCTCAGCTGTGAGACCATCTTTCGACCGAGCCAGTTGGCGAAGCGAGTCGCGCATGGCTGAAAGAGGGTAGAGATACGGCTTTGCCACCTCGGGCACATCGATACCGGACCAGCCGATTTCTGGACTGTCAGGTGTTGCAGAACCGTTCAAGCCAAACATGTTAACCATTGAGGTGACCCATCTTGCGACAGCTTCAACATGTTGAGGGTTCAAAGTCGACTTGTCTGCACTGTTATACTTGGAGATGAGCTCAGATATGGCGTACATAGCACCAGGCGTGTTGAACGAATCGCAGAGATGCTTATGGACAGCATCTTTGGCTTCTTCGAGAGCAGCAGCAAGGGAATCATCTGTAGCAGATGTCGGGGTCTGAAAAGTAGAGGGGTCTTTCATTTTAAGGAAGAAGTTGTTGACCTTGTCCTCCCATGCATTTCCGGCACTCACGAGCTCCTCCGTGATCTCAATACCCTCTCTCCATCCACCAAGCAGAAAGACGATACGCAAGCTTCTCGGTGTCCAGTCTTTCCGTTCCAGAGCTTCACGGATTGTCGTAAAGTTTTTTAAGGACTTTGACATCTTCGATCCCTGAATTGATAGATGGCCCATGTGGAAGAAGTAGTTTACCCATTGTTCATTGCCATGGTCATGGTCATGGCTACCGGCCCAGTAGGCTTCACTCTGGGCCAGTTCATTATCGTGATGGGGGAAAGCAAGATCAATACCCCCAGAGTGGATATCCATCCGTCTGCCCAGCTTCGCTGAAGCCATTGCAGAACATTCAATGTGCCATCCGGGTCGCCCTTTGCCCCAGATACTCGGCCAGCTAGGTTCGCCCGGTTTTTGAAGCCTTCCATAGTGCAAAATCAGATGGCGACCGTTTTTCCGTCGTCTTGTTGATCAAGGCGCCTTCACCTTCAGCCACAAGTTTGTTGTCTGATCGACTCCACGGTTCCAGTCTTGCGTAGGGATGCCCGGCGGCCTCAAAGGCTTGAATATCAAAGTAAACAGAGCCGTCTGCTGTGACATACCCGAATTTGTTCTCAACAATGCGCTGCACGAATTCGGCAATCTCTTCACCGTACTCAGTGACCCGGGTGATTTCGTCAGGATCAAGCACATTCAAATCCCGGACATCCTTCATAAACCGCTCTTCATATTTCTTTGTCAGTTTGGTAAATATGGAGTGATCATCCCCATTAATAGTCGCCCCCTTCAACTTGTCCAGGTACGGAAGGAGAATGTCTTGGGCGTTCGTGTAGAAGGTTTCACTGGAAATTTCGGCAGAGCTTTCTGCCTCTGCGATAGCCTTCGCCGCAGAGGATACAGTCTTGATGTGCATTTTAACCTTGGCCTCATCATCTCCGGGTTTCTCATTCCCAGGAAGCGGTCCGCCGTTGAGCACAACAGCGTAAACCTTCTCCACCTCCTCCTGATACTTCGCAGGGGGCAGCTCAGGGTCTAAAAGCGGCAAATTCTTCTCCAGATACGCTTTATAGGCCGATTTCGCCGTTTCGAGGACTTCCGCGTCGATTGTAGGATGTTCGGTCATGAATTCTGAGAAGAGATGTTGTTGTCGTCCTCGAAGAATAATCTAAGGCACGTGTCAGCAAAAAGCAAGCTCCCAGGCACACAATGGGGATGAAATGACCTTGTCATCTATATCTGTTATGTTCATAACGAATTTGACAT
>NW_013563116.1:0-45133 GCF_000968595.1 Rasamsonia emersonii CBS 393.64
TGGGGTGCAGAGGATTCTGGAGAGTTGGTCGCCTCGGATGCCATTTTTTCTGCGATACGGGGGTAATCTCGATATCGGCACAGACATAGGCTATAATTTCCTAATTAGAAAGTCAGAAGAACCTCAGATATGACAAATTCAGTAAAAAATCGATGGGATTTGGTGAGAAAAATCAGTATTTTGGTGGTTTGGAGGGCTTCCGATACAAAAGTTGCAATTTTTTGAGGTTTTGGGGTGCCAAGACTGCACCAAATTTTGCATAACGTAAATTATTCCTTCTTCAACTGATATAAGAATAAAGTCCAAGAAATCAAGTCAGAATAAGCACTCACTGGACGGCTTATTGCAGACAGCATGTCAGCATGTAGTATAGGCTTGCTTAGTGCAGAACAAGACATAGTTTCCCTTTCTGTGCCTTTTTTGCACTTCTCATACGCTCGAGAATGTCTGTAATTAAGCACCGAGAGAACATGTCCATGTATCATTCATTATTCATCAAAAAGTTGGGTCAGGCCAGGCACCTCTGGGGGACCTGGCACTAGACCCGTTCGGGAAAATATAGTCCAGCGTCAATTAATTCAATCCACGGTTCTCTCTATGTCTGTTGCCTCTCCGTTCTATTGAGGTATGCTGTCTTCTATGTGCAGTGTGCTACTGAAGATACACTTTCTGCCTGTGTACTGTCAGAAGAGTCCAATGTTCGGTTTCAGAACATCAAAGAGCTTTGGGATAAAGACAGACACGGGATCTATTTTTGAGCTTCTTTGTACACTCGTACGCATAAATATGGATTAAAATCCTCCAGGAGACGTTTTTCCTGTTTCCTGTTTATTCGGCTGCTTCTATAGAAACAATTCAGTGGTTGACTGCCTGTTCCGCCCCCTATATATATACGTCTATTTCCGGCTGCCCTGGAGATGACTCTTCGCGTCATGACCCTTAGGCAGACATGGAATAATGACTCTTGAGTCGATGACTCCAACCTATGACTCGCTGAACAAGGTTTCCGTTTCCTTGGATTCGGCTCTGGAGCAGTTGGGTGTTAAATATAGAATACTTACCACGCATCTACAGTACTTCGTCATTCCTTCATTACGATATATCAATCACTCTTCCGACAATCATCTGTATACTACCGTATTCTTGCATCGAAGTCCTTATATTACGTACAATGCATCCATCAGCATCTCCTGTGTTGAAACTCCCCGTCGAGCTCATCCTGGCCATCCTCCTCGTCCTGCCCGACATCTCAACCCTGCAATCCATCGTCCTCGCGCACAGCTGGTTCTACCTCGTCTTTCGCGAAAACCGCGATGCCATCATAACGCATCTCCTGACCACGCTGGTTTCCGCGGAGCTGCTCCCGCAGGCCCTCGCCGTGCGGGAATCGTCTCGCGTCCAGTCCTGGACGGACGACAAGGTCGCGAGGGTTCTCGCGCGGTTCCGTGACGATCGTCGTATCGTCCGGCTTCTGGGGCTCAGCCTTGCGGATGCGCTCGCCATCGAGAGCCTGCATCGCTGCGTCTGTTCCTTCGTGGACAAGTTTGCGTCGGCGGCGTTGTCGGTGCACCCCTTTACGGAGCGTCCAGAGACCCCGTCTCCGCTGTCTGTGTCCGAATGGCGACATGTCGCGGGCGCCTTTTACCGAGCAGAGCTTTGTACGAACCTCCTTCGCCCGCGCGATGGGCAGGAATCCGTCCTGGGTGACGACAGCAAAGTGGCGTTTCCTTACAGCGGCGTCCCCGGCGTCAAGGACGTGTTGCTTCGGCATTTCCACATCTGGGAGATTGAGCAGCTCGGCTGTGTTGGCGAGTTTGTATATCGCGAGCTGGGAAGACGTATGTCTCTTCTCTTCTCTGTTAGTTGATGCATACCTGATGCTGATGACTACAGGTTCGGGCGGAGATTGTGGGATCTCCTGGGGCCGGTCTAACCCCGAACATACGGATATCGTTGTCTGGGAGAGCCAGAAACGTCAATTCGTTAGTATCACCTATTCGGATTTACATGTTTGTTCTCTTTGGCTGACCTGGATGTAGTTCTGGCGTGGCCTGCAGTTCTTGCACTCGCTGTTTGCTTCGGAGAGCGTCACCAAGCGCTGTGTGTTCTTGGCCACTAAGTTCCATTCGAGTCGATATTACCTACAGAATGCTGCATGGCACGCAGATAGTGAATGGGATAACTCTCCTCAGAACATATCTGACGACACCGACCACCGTGTGGAAGTCGTCTTTGGCGCTCGCCTGAACGAGGATTCCGGACACAGGGCCAGCGGAGGCATTTGCATGGGTGTCAGACCTCCTGCGACGAACGGACGTAGTCTGCAGTCTCACGCCTCTCAGTTTTCGTGAACGGGGCTACGTCATGTGGGATTACGCGCGGCTTTCTGCCTGGGGATTTTTTAAGGATCTGTGGAGATCGAGTGCGCAGGAGGATTTGGAATAAGCTGAGGAGGTGGATAGATTGTCGGAGTTTCTCGATTTGGGTTCATGTTGTACTGTACAGGGTATGTCACGGAGTTCTCAGTGAAGATGGTATATTGTACGAGGTTATCTTGATATATGTTGATTTGGCGGTTGGATACAAAATGCACTGCATTGTCTACCTTTGGAAAATCTCGAGTCATCTAACGAAAAGCAATAAATAAATGCACTGAAATAAGTAAATATAAAATATTTCTAGCATGAGATATACTACCTACGCAGAGTTAGACTCAGCGCACGGAAATATTCCATTGGAACACAGTGCGATAGGCAAGGTTGCCGTCAAGGGTAGTTCCGATATACCGACCTATATGCCGTCTAGGTTTTGATACATCAAGAATCAGAGCACCTGTCAACAACAGTGAAGTCGAGCTATTTTGACTGAACACCATCACTCGATATAGAAGAGAATACGCTGTTTAGAGTTAAAATCACCGGCCATTTGACATGATTCCATCATTATTTGTCTCAGGCAGGTGTTCGCTTCACACATCGCTAGAACTTGACTAACATGACAGACAGATTCTTTGTATATTATCACCGGGTATGGACATTAACGTACGGTCCGTTTCTGTTTGTCTTCACCGGCTGGGCCATCTGGATGCCCCTGTAATACCAGTCATCATTCTCAGTCATCATCCTAACAAGGTCTGACTCAAGGCAGGAGGATACAAATCCTCCAGATAATCGGTAAACGGAAGAAGGCCACGCAAACATTTACGAGTCCCAAAAAATTGTATAAAGGTGTCGAACCCTGTTGAGAATATGGCACAAACCAAGAACGATCAACAGAAAGTTCAATCTAGGGGTTACATGCCCCGTTACGGGGTCCCTGCAGAGGTCTTTATGATGATATTGGAATCATTAGAAAGAAAGCCCCTGGCCAAATGTCTCCGGGTAAGCAGACTTTGGTTCGAGGCCGGGATCCCAATCCTATGGAGGGAGCCGCCTTTTAGAGCGCTGGGCTATGTCAAGGGGGCACGCGAGGAGAAGTATCTCAGCCAAATAAAATCCATGGATGTCCATCATGTCGACGACACACTTCATCGAGCGTTGAACCGGTCGTTCACCTTCCCCGCCCTCCGCAGTGTCCTGGACAACACTGTGACAGCAGACCAGTTACGGACGTTTCTCCCAAAGCTCACATTTTTGCAGGATTTCGTTTACACGTCCTTCAATCCTCCTTCCGACACAAGGGTACTGATGGAGGACGATATTATGATGGAGGCAATCATCTCCTCTCTCCCTCGGCGGAACCTTCAAAGCCTAACGCTTGAACGCATGATTGAGAAGCATCACATCAACGGCATGCTGCCCTTTGAGTCACTCCGAGATCTTGATGTTCTTCTGACAGCGGACGCGGTCGAGCCTCTCCTGAAACTGATCACCACGCCCATGCTCACAAAACTGTGCCTACGCGTGGACAACGAAGGGGCCGATGTGCTGAAGTTGGTATCTCTCTTCACGGAACTGCGGTCCCTTGAGGTCGCTTTCGGCTATAAGGCCAAGCTTTCAGCAGACCAAATCATGTTGCTGGCCAAGCTCGTCAAACTGGAGACATTGCAAATCGATGCACGGCCCATAACACTTGCTTCTCGTGCAGAGGACCCCGAATTCCCAGGCTTTACCCATGAACAATTCGACCAGCTGCTGTCGAGCCTGGAACATCTGCGAGATCTCCACCTGCGTTTTGCGTGGTCGTGCGATATGGGTGCTATTCTGGAATCTGCCGCCAGGCACAACCCCCCTCTCGAATACCTGAACCTGGGCGATAAGCTGGACATAGACATGGCCTGGCTGAAGCTTCAGGAACAGCCTCTGTTTCCTCGTCTGACAGGAATGTTCAAACTCCGCCGCTTTGTGGATCGGAAGGCCAACCCAGAATGGGGCGATGAGTAAGTTCGAGATTTGAAAACACTTGCACCTGTCTGTCTCTGCCAACAGGTGACGGAAGTGCTGATTGTTGATAGCCATCCCGACATTGTCAAACTCGGCGAGCTCCTGTGCAAACATTTCCCGGAAGTGGTATTCCTTGAGCCACGGGCACCAGATAAGTTCTCGGCAGCCCTGAAAAAGGCATGGCAAGAAAGCCAGAAGAAGATTGAGGAAGAGTTCTCACCTCCTTCCTAGTCAGTGAAGCTCGAGGCCTAGCTAGGTGTAGTCATAGGCATGGATATGTATGAGTAGGCGGACTCTGGCTCTGATTATTTTTCCTCATTCTGGTACATGCATTGATTTCGGTGTGAGAGTATCTGAGATATAGTTAGATACAGCAAGTATATTGTTCCTTCAAACTATACTCACTTTGTATTTCTCGGAGGAAACAAGTGATTAAAGCGAGTAAAAGAGTAATTTTTGAACCGGGAAATTTGAAGAGAAAGAGAAGAAAAATTCCTTCAGGACGATCTACGACCGATTGGGAAGGAGCGAAAAGGATGGATCCTTCCGGCAATATTAATTGCTAAGCAGAATCTCTCAAGAAGAAGACAAGCTTCAAAATACCAAATAAACAATTGTTTGAGAAATATGTACAGTGCGTGACTACATAACCCAACGATCGCATGGCCTCCTTCAAGGACATGGACCAATTCTGCAGAATCCTCCTTAAGCTAAGGTCATTATATCCAGAGTGAGGTCCCTTTCAGAGCGATGCTTTAGGCCCGGGCTTGCGATAGAACTGCGTGAAGTCGTAGCGAAGAACATTCAATCCCTGAAATTCACCCTATTAACAAACTGCGAAACAAGAAAAACAGTAAATAACGGAGAATGTCTGACGTACCAGCGCCAACTCCTTCGCCAGCGCAGGATCCTTCTCAGCCTTGTGGCAGATTTGGAAATACGGGTCCGTCTCCCCGGCCTTGTCCGGATCCTGATCCCAGAGCCGGCGGAAGTTCTCTCTCGACATGGGATTGATGATTTCGAAATAGATCTTGCGGCGAATCTCGGCGTATTTGTCGAGGATCGAGTCGTCTGCCAGACCCTTGTGGATGCCCAGCAGACAGTCAAAGAGACTGCCCACGTCGGCAATTCCTCCGGTGAGACCAAGGCCGCCACTAAGGTAACACTGCTGTTAGTTCAAGAGCCACATCTAGTCCTAATCAATGGGATATACTGACAATGGATTGCAGACATGCGCAGCGTCCGCCACCAGCAGAAACCTGCCCTTGCGGAAACTGGGCGCACACCGCTGCTGCATTTTATATGGGCTGATATTGGTGATCTTATAGTCACCCGGCTCCAGGTTCCCGGGCAGAATCTCCTTATACCGCATCGGCTGCCGTTTCTTGTATTCCTCTGTCGTCAGACCTGGAACTTCGCTATAGGTGACTCGATAGAGGTGGTCGTCCCGGCCGATCCTGGCTACCATGTGCCAGTTCTTGGGATGGACGATATAGTTCGTATCCCAGTATCCATACTTCGTGAAATCGTGATATACCTATCTCAGACTCCGTCAGCCATCGCCACATCAATCCATACTTTCCTCTTCTCACATTTGTCGCCACGATAGCGGCATTCAACGTCTCTCCCTGGAAGCTGTTGGGCCCGAATAGGCACTTTCGAATCTGACTATTCGCTCCATCCGCGCCGACCACGTAGTCGCCCTCGATTTTCACCGGCCCCGATGCCGTCTGGACATGCACCCACGCCTTGGTGTTGTCCTGGCCGATGTCGACGACGCGATGGCCCCATTTGACCGTCGCTAACGGATACCGCTGCAGATGGGAGTAGAGGAGCTTGCCCAGACGATCCAGGGGCAATACCACCATGCGCTCTGGGTGATCCTCGGGCAGCACGTCGAAGCGCATTTTGGCGATAATACTGCCGTCCGCCTTCCGCCAGCAGAAGGTCGATGGCTTGAATCCCTTCTCGATCACGTCGTCGATGACGCCGGCGCGACGCAGCTCGTACACGGCGGGGGAGGCATAGTGCGCCGCGCGAGGCTGGTCATCCAGCTTGTCAGTCGCCTCGAGAAGTTCGACTTTGATCCCATTTTTCGCAAGCAGAATCGACAGCAGCAGTCCTGAGGGCCCGGCACCGACGACGATGACTTTGGACAAACCTGACCTAGCAGCAGCGGACGAGGAGGCCGCAGCCGCGTGTCCGTTCGTGTGCACGTTATTGCCAGCCATCCTAGCAATTCCGACGTCTTCTCGTAGCCTCGCTACGTCAGGCGCTCTACCCATACCTTTTTCTTACCATTATTTAAAGCCCCGTCATCCTCCCACACGGCTTGCCCAAGCCCCAGATTTAGTCAGCCTGTCTATTGTGGGGCTCCGCACCAGACAGGGGCAAGAAAGGCTCCAAGGGCAAGCTGCGAATGGCTGCAGCCATCGTGACTGGCTCAGAGCCTGCTGAGCTTGGAGCGATCCCACATCCCGCGATACGATAAGGGGCTCGTATTCTCACCTAAGACCGATAAGCTGTCAATCGGCGGTCAGGCTTTTCGTCGTTAGACCTGCTAACATCGTTAGTGGGGATATTCTCCGGAGAGAGAGCAGGGCAGGTGTCACTTATGCTCGGAATTACCCCTGACGAGCTTTGGTCCCATGGCAACGGTGCAATGCATGAATGTGGAGTTGCAGACACGAGTGCTGGTCATTGTGACACGACATCGAAACCAGGAACTTGGATCATTGGTCTGTACGAATGAAATAAAACGTTTCTCATCACTGATTGACTGATTGATTTTATCTGCATCCCAGACATGATTGTTATACAAGCATCTGGAGAAATGACAGTTGACACGATCCAAATGCGGGGAAGGCCCTAATCCAATTCGGTAATTAACCCAATTGGGAAAGAAGCGACTGCAAGCCCCATGCCAGACCAGGGACTGAACCGAGGATAAAATTGGATCAGTTCCCTTTTTTTTCATTGAAGGAATAAATCTATTCTACAGTATATGGCCATGGGCTATAATATATCAACAGATATTCCAGATTGTCTTTTTACCTCTCCTTGACCCATCGTCGAAGAAAGAGGCTCATGCTCATATCAACCAGACTAACACTCCCAGTAGCAATCCGTGTTTCGGTTCTGCAGCCCGTTTAAATCAGAATCAGCAACCACAAAGGTATGGAGAAAGATACGGCACTCACATTTGCATACAAATTCCAGCCCTGCACAGAATTCAGCGCCCACCCTCCCACACTACACCAAGGCAGCGTGCTCTAATTCTTAGGGTAGACGTCCCGCGAATACTCCCAGCTCGTGTCGCCCGCGCGGATCTTCACCCACCAGTTCAACCAGGACGTCTTTGGATCGTTCGTCTGCGTAGGAGGAGGAGGAGGAGGGGGAGGGGGAGGGGGGTGGGTTGCCCGCGCCCGAAGAGGAGGCAACGCAGCAGACCGGAGAAGAACCATCGCTTTTCTTCTTCTTTGTCGGGGGGCTCTCCTTGGAAAACTCCACCTGGACGTTGTACGGGAGCTTGGTGTCCGCCTTGGACACCGTCACTGTGTCCCCCCAGTTGATGTAGCTGAAGTTCTGTTGCTTCAGTAGGACGTTCTTCGCGTCGTGGATCGTGATGGAGCCTGCCAGGGGCTGGTTTGGTGCCCAGGAATATTCAAAGATGTGGATCGCGCATTTCCCTGGGTTGTACTCGGGGGCAGCTGAGGTCGTGGTCGGCGGAGGAGCGGTCGAGCTGGTGCTGGTCTGGGTTTCGAACGTTGTCTTCTCTGCTGTAGTGCTGGATGCACTGCTATTATATGATATCGGGCACGAGGAATTACCGCCGTCTCTCCTCCAGGGCCGTGTCACAAGCTGATTTGGATGCGCGTCCCAAAGAGCACGAGCCACGGGCAATTGCCCATCGGCAACCCAGACCTGCATGGCGGCTTGTTGAAACAGACAGTGACGGAGATGGTACGGCCCGTCGTAATATATCTTATACACCTCCTCCGGGTCATACTGGAAGAGAACCTTCCCTAGGGCCCACGAATAGCTCTGTAGATTGTTGGGGTCAGTGATTAAGGGATGCCAACGGCGAATTAAGTAATCGATCACTTGGATAGGAGACCCGGGGAGCAGTTGCTTGAGCTTGTTCTTGATCTGACTGATCTGCTCTGGGTATTGGAGTTGTCCTTGTTCGTAGTCTGCCGCCCATTTCCTGGGCGTGATAACGATCCCTTGGGGTTCGTATTCAGGGCGGAACCATTGCCCCAGATATTGTCCAAGTCCCGGGAAAGAGTATGGAGGCAGGTTAACGTTCAAGCCATTCTCTATCACGTCCAAGACATCCGTGTTGAATTGCTCCTGATCGAATACATACCGACCCTGGTCGTTTCTCTTCTCGAAGGATGGATCTTCCCAGAAATGGGCGAACCAAACCCCTTGCTGTGACATGACGATGATGGACGTGCAGCCCTGGAGGCCGACGATACCGAGATTTTTTCTAGTATTTGTCAGTGGGACAGCCAATGCTGATGCCGCGCCTCTTGCTACGCCGCCAGGTTAAATAATCACTCCCTCAGGGACAAGTTGAGCCTCTTCCAGCTGCGCGGATAGGAATGCCAGCAGGTTATTTTGATAATCGGGAGGTTCCGCCATTCTGCGCTTGTCGAGCAGAGACCGCTCAGTTATACCAGTAGTCTGCGCAGAATTCGCTGGTGGAAGGCCGTCGACCCCCGAGGAGTCTTTTGAACACCCCTGGCAGGAGGGTAGGGGACCGGGAGGAGGAGTCAGGTCGTCGGAGCATGTACTACAGCTTGCAGAGCACCTCTGTCTGGTTGAAGCAGCGCCACAGCCATCGACACTCTGGGTACCTGTAGGAGCAGGACAAGAGCCGGTTGATGAGCTCAATGAGGTCGAGGAAGTAGCTGCAGTCGTATCGTAACTGAACTCGACTGTGATGTATCTTGTGAGGTACTCTGGGCAGATTGAGTTGCTTCGTCTGTCGGACCGTCTCCATTCTTGGATTGATCACCGTTATGACTGGGATCATTGGGATTATTGTCGGAATCAGGAATATTCCCAACTAGCGAATCCAAGCGGGGTTGGACATCCTCGAGGGTAGAGCTGACGCTCTTCACAGCAGCTTGCACGGCGCTTGCTCCCGCATTCACAGCCCCTGAGATGGCCGATCCGATCGATCCCAGGTCGTTGGCGACGCAGCGGACGGTGTCGATAATCGCGCCGAGCAAACCCTTGCTACCACCGCAAGGATTGGAACTCGATCTACCAGATCCTCCACCAGATCCCCCGCCAGATCCACCCCCAAGGCTGGCTATGATGCCTGCTGCCATCGGCATGGCTCCTGCGATGCCGCCCAGGGCAGCAGATGCCGCTGAAGGCTGAGGATTATTCGCCCACGATTTGATCAGTGGGAGAATCCCTACCGCCTGGGCAGAGAATGCGCTGACAGTCGCCTGTGCCTGGCTGCCTGTTGGATCGATGGTGGTAGTCACTACAGAGAGCAGGGGCACGGGGCTGGTGATGGCGCCCCCGATAAACACCGGGACCAGCTTGGTGGCCTGGCCCTCCACGGACGTGACAGTGCTGATTATCGGGGCGAAGTTGATTGCGCCTGGTGCTGTAGTCATCGGACTGCTGGAACCTGTCTGCTCTGCTTGGGGAGTAGCAGTTAGGCCAGTTCCCAAGTTGCTGTTATAAGAAGCCAGTTGACCGGTGGGTGTGCTGGACGTGTATGCGGTTATTGTTTTGCTTAGCGTAACGCTGGCTGGACTGCTTGTGTCGTGTACTTGGTGGGGAGTAACCTTTGAAACGCTTTCCAAGGTTGTGTTATGAGAAGCAAGTTGACCAGTCGACGGGCTTGAAGAGCTGTATCCTGCCATTGTGTCGCCTGATGTCGTGCTGGGAGAGATTCGTCTGCTGGAGCCGGCAGGAGTAGTTGGACTGCTTGAACCTCCGTTGGCAGCAACCATTGAAGCTGTCTTGGTATATGAGACTGATCCGGCTGTAGGTGAACCTGAAGTCGTCTGCTTTGGGATTGGGCGACTTGGTATACCGGAATAGGAGACCTGTCCAGCTGGCGTCCTGCTGGGAGAGACCAGTTCACTTGTGTCTGGGCTGGAGACAGCGGTTCCTTTCATCTGGCCTGGTGTTCTGCTGGAAGGGACTGGTTGCGTCGCCGGGCTTGACGAATTGCGTCCGGTCGTCTTTGGCAATATTGCTGCCTTCGAAGAAGCCATCGACGAGGAGGGTGAGGCCAGGTTGTTTCCGATGCTGGCACTGTTCCATGAATAGGTTGGAGCTGACTTTGGCGTCCCGGATGGTTGCGCAGGAATGATAGTGTTTAGACTGTTCCATGAATTATATGAATTGTATGTTGAAGTCGAATCTCGATCGGGCGCAGGCGCATTTTGGCTTCCCTCCGTGGTTCTTGCAATTTCTGAGCTGTCCGGTGGAAAGGCCGAACTTGGAATTGGCATGACTATTGGCTCTGTTATCATGCAGGAAATGCTCCAGAGAGACTGCATTGGCATTGCATCTTGGGTGGCCTCTGTGCCTCGAGGAAGCACCGCAAAGATGACGCTGAGCCAGAAGACAGACACCAGACTGGACAGCATCTTCTGGTCTTTCTTTCTGCGAAGCCAACTGCAGAATAGCTATTGACCTCCATATGGATCTTGTTATATGGCGAGTGAGCAGACAATATTCTGTCCTACCGGGAAAGACAAGCCTATTTCATCTCTATTTATAGCATTAGAGATGACTTATCTAGGCGATGGATTAAATCCAACATCGAACCAAGTTTAATTCTCTTGTCCTTTGTAAGCAGTTGCGTTAGTGTTAGCTTATGTCTTGTGATCACCATAGAATATTGCCTTTAAATGAACCATATTGAGAGGTATTCGCAAAGGTCGAATTCCCGGAGAGATAGCTGGAACCATCTACCTAGAAGTAAAAGGTGAAGCAACCTCAGAAGTCCTTCTAGACCACGTTGATAAAGAAGCGGCACTACCTCTGCGTGGCGGAACAAAGCCAGGTCTGAGCCTGGAAATTCTATAAAAAGATTTCTTTCAACGCACTCTCTCAAGAGGCAATTATCAACCAATAAACGGAACAAACTAGCCAAATACTGGTACTCTCACTGTTTGTCACGAGTTTTGTCTCACATGAATTAGGACTCGTTCCCGACTGAGATGTCACTCCCAGAACACCTCCCTTCCTTTCAGTCAAGGACTATGCCGCGTAGCTGTTAGAATTTGTCCAAATAGACGATAGAGATGCTCTAGTTCGAAGACTATATACGACAGCTAGAAAAGATCAGAACTGCAGGAAGATAGGCTCAATATATCCAAAATCCTGGGGTCGTCCACCGTTCTTTGTCTCGGATACCTGTTGGCTTTGACCTAGGTTCGGCGCATCCAAAACACAAGGACACAAAAGCAACCCGGTTAAAACGGCTCCGGTTTCGTTACAGTAAAATAATGACGCTTCCTCTGGCTATCATCGCGAACAGTACGGAGTACCAGCAAACCAAGTCCATCAAATGCCTCTGCGTAGGTGGTAGTGGTGATGGCTTCATACCCGATCTAGCAGGCTAATGTGCATGTCACCATGCAGGTGTTGCAGCCCTAACTCTCTCAATGTAGGAAACCATATGGCAGTTGCAGAAAATGAAGCATAAGAAGCGCTCGAAAACAGTAATCTACCGACAATCATACCGCTTATCTCTTTCTCGAGTCTCCCTTCTATATATTTCTGACAAAATTATTATCTTCCATGGGCAGATTGTTTCTCTGCATTTCCTGTATTTTTCTCGTGTTAGTAGGAGCTATATTGTATAACATTTCCATATTCGTATCTGCTTTGAGATTGATGCTGGGTGACGCCTGTGTATGCCAACTCTCTACTTTTTATATTCCCGTTACATGACCTTCCTGGCTTCGAGGATGATACCTCATCTGCATTTTGGTCCAACATCTCTGTTACTTTAGATCTGATAAGTACCAGAATATCAAAAATCCATTTAATTGGCCATTCTATCGGCTATATTTCCCGAAGATCGATCTCGTACCTGAAAATCTCCAGATGGCCCCCTTAGATCCTGTTATTAACGGATGCAGCCAATGGCCGTGTTGGGTGTAGCAGGATTCCGTGATTTCTGTAACAAAACATGAAACAATCGGACCGGACTAAAACAATCCTTCAAGGATCGCTGATTGGTCTATTGGACCTAACAAAGTAGGCGCGCGGTGATGGGTTGCCGATTGGTGATATAATCCATCTTTTTCATGTTGGATTCAATAATTTAGTACTGCTATTGCATCATGCAATTAGAAGGAAGAAATGCGCCTGTGGTGCTGGAGGGGAAGCCACCTCTCACCAACGTTCACTGAACGTGGTCTAGGAATTGGATTTACTGAGTTTTTATTTGTTGGAGTTGGAGTTAATTTAAACTCCATGTTTGGGGGCTGGGATCAGAGTCTAGGAGTTAACTATATAAACACTGAGGCAGATTGCTATTGTATAGTGCTGGCTGTCAGTTTTAGTTGCAACTACGCAGTTTCACGACACTCCATCAATATACAACCACCACCATGAGGCTTCACTGGGTGAGCGCCGCTCTCGCATATACGTCGGTGGTGTCATCGACTGCTGTTCTACTGCCGCTGTACGTCTACCCTGATGACGGCGCATGGAACTCGGTATACAAGGCCATCACTGCCAATCCAAGCGTCCCATTCTATGTGGTGGTGAATCCAGATGACGGACCCGGTTCTTCAGGTAAATGAAATCCGACTCCTGTATCTACATATTTCTGGCTGTACGTGCTAAAGGACAGACAGACTTCCCGGACGAGAACTACATCGAGGGCATATCGACGCTGAACAGCTACAGCAACGTCCACGTCCTGGGCTATATTTCCACCGGCTACGCAGGCGTGCCGCTATCACAGATTACGCAGGAGATCGCCAAGTACGCCAACTGGGCCAACTACTCGCCGCAGAACATCTCCATCTTGGGGATCTTCTTCGACGAGGTAACGAGCGAGCCATCGAGTTCCAGTGACAGCTATGTTAAAGATGCGTCAGACGCGGTCCATGCCAACCTTCCCCACGCGGCAGAGGTATCGGTCGTGTTCAATACGGGCACCCTGGCCCCCGCGGAGTATTTCAACTATGCGACCTTTATCGTCGAGTTTGAGAGTTCGTACCAAGAGTACAATGCGCAGGGCACGCCGCAGTCCATACAGGGCCCGCAGCGATCCCAGAGTGCCATTTTGATCAACCAGACCCCGGCTGACGTGGATCTGGGTAGTCTTGTTCAAAAAGCCACCACGGATGGCATCGGCGCAGTCTATCTCGCGGAGGATTGCTGTTACAGCTCTCTGAGCTTGGTGAATAAGTTGGCATCCGCGATTGCAGAAATTTAAAGAGGACAGTTAAAGAGTACAGACCAAGTGCTGGTCGCTTGGTGTTGAGCAATTTTTCATTCGGTTTTGTCTTATCTCCTTCTCTTGCTTTTTTTCTGTATATAGTTCTATCTATGTCTACCGGTATGTAGACTTCCAATTAACCTGGGAACGTTTCCTCCACTTTCATCATATACAGCCCCTAGAAGTGGATCGACGAAGGGTCCTAATAGTAACTAACTCTGCAGATAGAAACTAGAGAAGGGTAAATATCAGTCGAAAGTAATTGACGTGAATGAAGAATTCCGAGATTCTAACCTTTGATTTTCTGGTAAAGATGACCAAGCAGAATAGAACGCAAAGACCACCGCTTCTTTGAGGTGACATCCTCCAACCTCCTGGTCAAATCTCCTAGTGGATGCTCCTGCGGCGGATTGGGCACCTTGGCCCGCCATTCCTCCTTTCCATCACGATAGATGACAAAGGTTGGCCACCAGGTCACCTCTGCCGTTTTCTGGATCTCTCGAGTCCGTTTACCTAGAACGACTGGTCAGTGGGTTTGTTAGGGGAAAGCGAAATAAAAGGATGGGAGAGAAAAGGGCTAATAATCAACGAAAGAGAGAGAACACTTTTCTTTGTAGTGTTTTTTTTTCTTTCTCTCTCTGTAGGTTTAAGACGACTCACCTTAAAAAATCGAACTTCCTCACCATACTGCTTCTTTGATAAATTCTCAAACAGAGGAGCAACCACCTTGTTATCAATTCAGTAGCGCAGAAACAAGTCAGCGAAGATAAACCCCGGAAATAATGCATAATTATTCAACACGATGTATGTACGCACTGCACATGGCCCACACTGCGGCGAGTAAAAGTCGATTACGACAACTCCTGGCTTCTGCAGTTCAGCCTCGTAGGCTGACAAGGAGTTGAGCTCTTGAACCATCTTTTCTTCTCGATAATGATAATAACTTTGCCTGTTAGAATGGAGCAAGGGGCGAATATCTTAGATCGGTAGATATACGGCATCTCCCGTCCTGTTTCTATCGATGAATTAATTGCGCCATGTTTCGTCCAATGACGCCATGCTAATAGTAATACTCCGTACGATCTTTCAAATTTTATTCCGGCGTCTGAACAAATTTCGGAATTTACCGCTGGTTTTATTATTTGCTCTTTTTTCGACGTTACCCTTCGGATTTGATAAAAATCGGTCAAACGTAAATTGAGCATTTCTATCCAGCCTATCATCTAAGGAACTGAAGATTAAGTATTAAACTAGCGCTTGCTAAGAGATTAAGTCCACTAGACGAGGTCTACAAAGACAAGTCAAGATCCTCAAGATACTTCATGACTTTCATGTAGACGATACATTACTATGAGCAGCTTCAAGAATGTGCTGGAGAGGTCTCACGTCCAATAAGCAAGAGTTAGAAACACGAATGATGACCTGAAAACCAGTCGAGCACTCTGATTGCAATTTTCACGAGACCACAAAACATCGGTTACTCCCTGTCAAATTGATTTTGGTCATCACAGTGTCTAGTAATACCGATATCCCATCCTTTTGTTTTTGGTCTCCACAACATGGTGAAGGAATTCCAAGGCCAGTGTACCGGTCGCCATTCCCGTCAGGATGAACTTTTGTCCACGTTCTGTAGACAAAAAATAGTCCACATTTTTCGCAATCACTTCGCCAACCACTTCGTATAGACCAGCACATTCTTCGTACATCCACAGTTCTTCGATAATGCTTGGGAAAGCATCAGACTTCCAGTTCTTTTGCACTCAAGCTCCAAATTCCTCTTTCGCCAATTTCTCAAGCGGTCCGACGTCGTACTTTTTTGCAACCGAATATACGCGAGCATCTAGAAGCGGATCCGGATCGCTTTCGCTGATGTCACGACCATTATCTCGCGCCAGTCGATAGTCTTTCTCGTAGAAATACGCCAGCATAACCTTGACAGCATTTGGATGGTCGTCAGGCATCTTAATCTCGCCTGTTTGGGCCTCCTGCAATTACGCATTTAGCAATAGTGCTCTCACGAAAGATAAATTGGAAATACGAACTTTGAATGCACCACGACACATCGCCGCAAAAACCTTGGACTGAGGACAGATGATCGCGCGATGTACCCGATGGATTTCTTCCCCGCAGTAAACTTTGAGGTCAGAGTAATCACCTGAATACCAGAGATGTCTCATAAACAGAGTATGTTCGCAGAGTGAAGTGGACATATTTGCGAAGGAAGCGTCTGGGGCTCGTTTTGTCAAGAAGAGATGGTCCTTCTTTATGAAATGATATGATTACGATCAATTTAAACTGAAGAGTAACCACTTGGCACTAGTCTAAGACAGCGCCGGTATGTTTCTCCAGGTACTAAGGGTGGTGTCTTGTGATGCAGATGCCGCAATCTGATGGTTCAGAATGAAGGCAGGAAGGGCATCTAAGGTCAACGAAAGAACTTTGAATTTCTGATACGGGAGAAGCTTCCAGTCATTCCAAGGTAGACCAGCACCAGCCCTCATAAATAGGACCTAGCCCTAGCCCTGAGCCCTGAATCAGGACACTGATAAACGAAATTCTTCTCATGTCCTCTAATTACCCTCCATTGCATTATATCTGGGCATTTAGTGGGTGAGCTAGTCCTGATCTTGTCGTCGTCCCAATGTTCAGACTCATGATAATTAAAGTTCTTTATAGCAAAGTCCCTGAAGCAGTATATCTGCAGCCCCATCTCAATGCTGTCAGTCTCATCATCTGTGATTGGGGTCCAGTAGCTGGCAAAGATACATTAAACCTTGACGTTCACATTAATGTTATTATTAATATTCTCTTACCAACGTCAATCCCTCCCCGAGAGAGGAAGCCATGTTTTCTTCCTCCAGATCAGGCGAATAAATCTTTGGAAATATAAAAGTAGACCACAGATGGACAAGGAAAAATTTCTAATGAGACATGCTTGCGATAATTGAGGGTCCCCAGAGCAATGTTGTTCTCCTAGGATAGCTCTACAAGTTAGCAATTAAATAGACCGGTCGAAAAGAACGTCGAAGCTATTTGCCTACCTAGTATTAAGAGAGATATTAAAATATTTTGGTATTTTACCAGCAGTCAGCTTAGACGACCTCCAATACATACCTATCACCAATTGCCTTAGCATCGACTCTTCTCCAAGTATAACGCTCAAATGTCAGTCAAGAACTACTGTACAATGCCATCAGAAGTATGGGAACTATGATCTTGTACAGCAGTTATCGACAGGAACCACCTTTCTGCAGTCTATCAATCGATGTGTATCTTCGCCACTAACTAGAACTTGTTGCCAGAGACCTTTTGAAACACTCAACCGCGGAACCGCCGAGGTTGTCATCCAGGACACTGAGATGATAAGACCATTTCCTTCACTTTCAAACCAATTATTCCTATGATTGCCATTTCCAATTAAACCAGCCTCTCCTCCAATACAGCTACTGTCTCTGATCAAGGCATCTATCTCTTTTAAATTTCAAGCTCGCTTGGTCTTCTGATCGATACGATAAAGAATCCTGAATTTTAAACAAACGAAAAAAGAACAAAAAAAGGCAATAAATCACACGTCAGGAAACTGTGCCAACGTTCACATATTATAGAAAATAAATAGTACATGGAAGATTAACAATTGTGAAAACTATCATGCTAGCACCAGTAACCATAGGATCGAGAATTAAATGGAGTCTCGTGACTGTCAGTTGTATCGTATTTTATTTTCTTTTCTACATACATCAGTTGAGATTTCACAAATTATCCTAAAAAGTATATTCTACATTCTCTAATTTATGTAAAGGAAATTATCTAAAATATTTCAATGATGTGCAACAAATGATAATTAATATTAAAGGCTAGTTAAATGGATGGTTGATGAGGCACATGTCTATTTTTAGCTCGCCCCATCAACAAACTCAATTCCGACGGACCGCAACGAACCTTGTCAGTCGATTAATTCAACACCGCTGCTGTGCTGCCGCCACCACCGCCATGACAGACCCATCCTCTGGCTCAAAAAATACCATGAATCACATCCTCAAGCCCGCCGGGGCAAAAACACCTCCTTCCTCGCGACTCCTGCGCGCTCTGTTCACCTCGCTAGCCGGCGAAGATTCCCGCCGGTGGACGCTGACGCGACACTTGCGGAGCGACAACCCAGCTGACCTGAATGGCGAGTTGAGGGGGATTGCGACGTTTCAGCCTTTGCCTGGCTCGCCTACTACAAGTACCACTGGTGGTGTTGGAGGCAGTTTCAAGGATCTTCTCTACAGGGAAGAGGGCGAGGTGCCGGGCACGGTGGTGCGGGGGATGGCGGGGCTGAGGTGGAGCAAGAAGTATATCTGGCGGTTGAACTGTAGCGATGATGTTGATGATGGTGATGCCGATGCGACGTCTGCTGGTGATCATACGAATCTGGACAGTGGGAATGATGGTCGCGCGGGGATCAGTGTTTGGTTCGTCAAGGTCGCGGCGTCGTCGTCGTCGGGGAAAGATGGTTCGCAGCAGCAGCAGCAGCAGCACGACGAGGCAGATTACTTGTTCCACGAGTTCGAGTTCGATGGCGAATCTGGTGCAGCAGATAATCTAAACCCAGAAAGTGAGGACGTCTTCGTCGCAGCGCCTACCCCTCCTGCAGCGCCCTCGTCAACGACGGCGTCCACGACGACCATCCTCACTGCCCGCGGCAACCACCTCTGCGTGAAGGACATGTATCGCACGGCGTACGCGTTTAGCATCCACCCGGAGACAGGCGAGGTGCTCAGCTGGGCGAGTCGGCATGTCGTGAAGGGGCCGAAGAAGAATCAGGAGATTGTGAATTGGTATCAGAGGGAGAGGGAGGGTTGAATATGCATAAATCCAGGAAGGAGGCTACTGTTCAACGCCAGAACACTTAACCTTAGGAGATTTCTAAGATCTATGACTCTCCGAGTGGGGACATTTCGAAAACGAATGACCGTCTGCTCTACCTACTCTGCCCATCAGATCGAGACACAGTGGACACATGCACCGGCTGGTGTCGGGTGAGTGCTACAATGCTCTTCAGAGTTTGCTCTTCACAGTGTGAAGACCTCGCTCGACTGGCTTGCAGAGGCTCGAGCCGAGAGGAGTCGTTCTCCTAGCAGCAACATGACGTTGGACGCCAGGAACCACTTATGAATAATGCCAGTTTCTTAGTCTGGCAAATGCCCGACGAACTAGATGAATGTCGGTGCATTGCCCGCCTGTCTACCCGCCTCGTTGGCTGACATTGCTTACAATGAATGGGATCGGATTACGAGTCATGGCCTCATCGTTTATAGAGATCATATACCCCCAGTCGTTCAAAGATATCATACTTTTACCTAGCTAGTCATACACATACCCATATACCCTCGTGAATCGTGCAAGCATCGCGTCTTAGCTATTACGCAGACAGATTTCCTGTCTACTACTACAAGGTGTAGAAGAAATCCGGTCTCTTGTCGCCCAGCTCCTCAATCTGCCTTGCGTCCAGCCCTTCGATCCACGAGTCCCGCTGGCCGAGCCGCCGCTTGCGGTTCTCGATCCGCAGCAGGATGTGCTGCAGGATGGACCCTCCGAGCAGGAACAGGGCCAGATACGCAAGGACGGTGCCATGGCCGGGGAAAAAGTTGGGCGCGTCCTGGCCGCGGTAGATGTTCGACGAGACGATGCCGTTCAGGTTGCCCCAGCCGATCATGATACCGAGGGAGACGCCACGCTTGTAGACTCCTGTTTTGCCAGATCAGTCAGTATATTATCCATCGATATGCAAAACTGAAATCAATCGACCCACCCTCCACGTTGTTACCCATCCAGGAAATCGTGTTCGCGATGCAAGGATAGATGCCTATCGCCCCCAGGAAGGTCCCTGCGTACCGCGTGCCGGCCGTCTTTGCACCGATCAGCATCGCAAAGCCCACGACGCCGATGGTCGACATGATGATGTTGCACAGGCCACGCATGCGCGTCCGATCGGCAATGTACCCGATCGTGACGGTCATCAAGGCGGCAGCAGCGTAGGGTGGCACGCTGAGGAGCTGTGCCTTGGTGGAAGTATATCCTGTGGCAGTCAGACGCGGTTCAGGTTTGGATTATATCAAGAGAACGACAGGAGAATACTCACCCTAAATAATGTTAGCCATATCAAGTAAGTAGATATAGATCACAGAACTTACCAGTTCATTGATGATAGTCGGGATGAAGAGCGAGAACGCGTACAGAGGCATGTCAGCCCCCATGTAGATAATCGCTCCCAGCCAGGTCTTCCAGTCCTTGACACTGGCCCAAAAGTAGGACATCTTCCACTCCTCGTGCTCCGCGCTGGCTTGCTTGTCCAGCGCCAACCGCCGGATGACGCGCTTCCGGTCCGCTTCGGAGAGGAACGTGGCATTGTCAGGGAAGTCGTACACCGTCCAGAACGAGATCACACCCAGCACTATCGTCGCAAGACCCTCGAGGATGAAAATCCAGGCCCATCCCGCCTTGCCGCCGATGCCGTTCATGTCGGAAATGGCTGCTGCGAGCAGACCACCGAATGATCCGGCCAGCGCCGCGGCGGAAAAGAAGATGGCCATCCGGATCCCAAACTCCGACCGCCTATACCAGCAGGACAGAAAGTAGCTAATCCCGGGGAACAGGCCAGCTTCGGCCAAGCCCAGGAACCAGCGTGCGGCCATGAGGCCGGAGAAATTATGCACAAGACCCATGGTGGTCATGCAGATGCCCTGCATAATCCTGTCTTAGCTATATGTCCCAGAATTGGAAAAAGAAAGGCTGTGTCGTACCCAGAGGATGATGATCGAGGGAATGAAGATACTCGGGCGCGTCCGCTTCAGCAGGACGTTTGTCAGCGGTTCGAAGACGGAATACGATATGAAGAAAATGGTCAGAGTATCATTGTATTGCGAGTTGGTCATCTTGAGGGCCTGCTGCAGGCCTTCGATTTTGGCATTGCCTATATTGGTGCGGTCCAGGAAGGCAGCCAGGTAGAGCAGCGACAGCCACGGGATCAGCCTGAGATCCAGCTTCCAAAGCAGCTGTCGATCCTGCAATTATTGAGCAATGAGCTCGCGACAGCGGATCCGAAGGACGTCTTGCGAAACGACTTACAATCTTGGCTCGTTCCTCCTCACTGAGGCCCTCGTCTGGGTCCTCTGCCAGCTCCGGGTTGAGCACGATCGGCTTGGGAGCGGCAACCTCCGCCTCAGACACCTTGCGATCATTGTCGGACAGGATACTAGTGGACTTCTCCATGGTGGTGGATGTCTTGGTCGCGCAGGGCAGGCAATGGAGCAAACACAGTCCCTGGCAGTGCCTGAGTGTGGGCAAAAAAAAGAGCCGAGAAGGCGCAGGAGAGCTTCTTAAATGCAGTGGCAGCTGCATGCACAATGAATCACTGCCAGTGCTCTACCCCAATGCCGCCCACGCGCAGAGCTACCACTCCCACGGGCGGAAACCGATTACTAATGGGGAATCTTCTCCGCTGCATCTCCGAATTCCGCATTGGCCAATCCCCGCTCCCCGTGGGGGATCAAAGCCTCCATGGATCGGCAGCTTCCAGTTGTCTTGCTTCGGCAGCGAATCGGCATTTGCACGCCGTCGCTTTTCCTTAGTATCCCCACATCGCTCTTCTCCAGCTCCAGTTTTTTATGGAGCTGGGTGCTCTTCGGGCTAAGGGAACCAACCTGCGACCGGTTCGCGGATTTGGAGGGTTGTTTGCTGCTGTCCTGCACATGGTGCGGTCTGGCCAAGACCTGTCAATTGAAAAGCACATGTTCTTCAACCGCGTGGCTGAGTGCGATGCTCAAAAAGGCAGCTGCATAGCTCCTTCTTGGCAGGGAACGTGCTAGCCACGAGGCCAGGGATTCTTTTTGTCTGGGATTGGATGGATAATGTCTGATCGCTCGCTGGTGAGGGGGAGGGGGAGGCTATGGAGACTGTGGAGTCGCGCCTGCAGATACAGAGTTAGTTCGGGGTTAGTGAATTCAGAAGAGTCAGAACAACGTCGTAGCTGTAGCCACCAGTGGGTGATGGATAATTGACTGCTGCAGACACAATCAGATTGCAGAAGTCTCACACAGCCAAAATTTCACTCCAAACTTGCAAGAAGGAAAAATGGAGAGGAATAGCAAGTCTGCAAGGATGCCTGAGGCAGAAGACATGGTGCTTGCATCAGGCACTAACCTGTATAGGTTAGTGCCTAATGTTAGGTTGTTAGCGTCTTGGCAAACACCGCTTAGAGAGCCAACTACTGACGTCCTTTCTTCCCTGCTCAGTGACAGCAATGCTTTCATAGCAGATTCTGCGGGTAATAATGGATATTCGCAATTCTGACAGATAAATTCTGACTGATGTTCCCTCCTCTCAATGTAATGCCCCTTTGATGCCTGTCTTACACCAGAATGGAGATGCCAACAAGTTCCCCTTCATTGCAGAGATCGTTTCTCGGCTAACACAGATGTCTTTGATTGATGCATGGATGGAGAATGTGTATGAATGATATTGATTGATTACCTGCTATTTTTAATGATCTATGTTCCTCTCTCCTATTTCCAAGATTTTTGTTCCTTACTGTCCTGTGGCCCGCCTGACTATCAGTGTCATGGGACTCGCTTTTACACTCTGTAAGTTACTTTTCCTATAGAAATAGAAACCATTCTGTCCTGTTTCTGTGCAAGTCTCCTTCTTTTCATCAGCTGCTGCTCTGCTAGCATTCATTGGCGTGTTCCATGGGTGTGTTTCATATCCATGGATCTCATCAGAGTCATCCTTAGACATCAGTGGTTGGCCAGCATACAGACCATCTCAGTTCAACAGTCTTATGGTTGCAAAGAGAATTGAACCATCTCCATATTTTCTTCCTCTATCTGTATCTCTCTCTTCTTTTCCCCATCCTTTTCTTCCCACCTCTACCTCTTTCAGTAACTGGATCCGTCAGCACCTTCCACCCATTGCCAGCAACTAATCTGCAACCTGCATCTCAGAACAAGCAATCAACTCTGGATGAATCTGTCACTCTGCTGTTACATTAGAAATCAGTCCTCTTTGCTTTCTTTAACTCATCCTCTCGTTTTATAGGGCAGTCAGGCTTAAGAAAAAAAAATCTGCTGCTGGCTATTTGATCACTTTGATATCATACTTGCTACACATACTCTCAGTCACAGAGCAAGACCTTATCGAGCTCCTGAATATTACTGGCTCAGTTTTATATCATTTATTCAGAATTGTGTCGTTCTGCTTAGTGCTGTCATGAACAATCTCATTTCTCAGACAATGGCCCTGCTGGATGTCTTCTCTTGCTTGACAGCAACTCTCTTTGTCCTTACTCTGATACTCCTCCTGAATCAAAAACTTCATACCTCCATTTGTTCTCACCCCCCTTACTGCTGTGCAGAGCATCATGCTCTTTTGGCTCTGTCGCCACCATGTGCTCCCCCAGGCGCCTTGCCTAATTGGGCCACCACCAACCAGCACTCCAGCAAGACGCGCCCTGACACCCAGCCACCACAACAAGCTTCCCCTGTGCCATCGATCTTTTCCGGATGGTATTCATCTCATCCTTTCAGACTGCTTCACAGAACTGTTCAGGAAGGAGACGAAAGTGCTCTACCTCCGCCAGATACGTCTCGAATCCAAAGCCTTCCCAGCCATTCGAGCGAAGGTTCGAACGTCTCACCCCCGACTTCCCCTTACAAGGCATCAAGAGTATGTATCTCGATTGTCTTTTCCGGCTTCATTCTCCGCATCATGCTCATTTCTGCAGAGTCCCCCGAAGACAATGGAATCTGTGAAAGTCAACGACGATACTGGCACCACCGCCCAGGAGGTGCAGTTGCTGAAGCAGCGGATCGAATCCCTGGAAAAGGTTATTCTCTCCCTGCAGGCAAACCAACGACTGCACGATCACAGAATCACGTCACTGGAGAAGCAGCGTGACGATAAATTCGCCTATGTCGCTGGCGTCGGTAGCAATCATGCGGGTCTCTCCTTCCGTCCTCAGGAACTTTCCGTCGCAGAGACTCGCAAGGTGAGACAGCTTGAGAAGGACACTCGATTTGCTGTCTAATTGACAACGTACAGGACCAGACTCCGTGCAAAGCTCAGAGTCAGGCTGCCACACAAGCTTCTGCGCTTCGCTCTTCGTCTATTCAGTCTGTCGACTCCATTCTTTTCGGACAGTCTGCCGATAACGCTTTAACCCCTCGCGGCACTGGACAGCAGTCTGCTGCCGTTCGCACGACTTCTTCTGGCAGTCTTCTTGATGATGAAAAGTATCATGGGCTTGACGCCCCTGTCCTCACCCCAACCCGTTCTGTACGGACTCCACAATCCTTCCCAGGCCTTTTTTTATCTAACGCGTGTTTAGCTTGCAAAACCGACCGTGAGCCGTGAAGACACTTCATCTACCCAAGACCTGCTCATCATCGATTCCCCTTCTGCCACCAAGAAGCTACCCGTTTGGGACGGTAAGATCCATTGGGCAATGGACCGCCTCTTCGACAACGAAATTGAGGAGTTGAAGGCGCTTACCAATCCGAGCAATGAGCTTCCAAACCACGGTCGGCTGGCAGATCAGTGGGTGTTCCAGTATGGCCTTCGCTACAAGCCGGAGCCCGATGAGTCGAACGTCTACCGCACGGTCAAGATCGAGGAGCTTCCTCTTGACGTGCGGATGGATCAAGTCCTGAGCCAGGTGTGCTGCGGAGACGTCTTCTCCGCGCAGCTGCTGAACACGAAGGAAATCACAGGCTACCACACCGCAATTGTGATTTTTCTGCAGCAACGTCAGGCCGAGAACTTTGCTCGCTATGCGGCAACGGAGGGCATCTTCATCAACGGCACCAGACTCAAGGTGACCGTCGTCAACACCCCGACCTACCCCATGTCTACGGAGCTCGAGACTCTCATCTGGCACGAGGGATATACCCGCTGCGTCGCCCTGTACAACTTCCGCGAGGAGCTCATGGACGTGCTCCAATTTGTCATCCAGCGATCGATCTGCGGCAACTACATCGAGTGCATCGAGGACGGCTGGAATGAGAACGAGATTTGCATCCGTTTCCACTCGATCAAGATTGCCGCCAAAGCGTATGATCTGCTTACGGCTCATCCGAGCTTTCTCGAATGTCGTATCGGCTTCGTCCCAGATCCGTGCACGCGCGCGCCAAAGTAAGCCGTCAGTTGGCAGAAATTATGGTATTCACAGATTCACGCTTTCAGCAGTTGCATGTGTGGAACGACGTGAGTGGACAACCTATGGCATTTAATTAAACTTCGGGAGACGTCCTTAGATGGAGATTTTCATCAGATGATGACCGGATGATGAGAAAATGATTCTTTTTTTCAATCTGCTATTGTTTCATTCCAATTTGTTTGTACTTTCAGTTTAGAGACTTCATGGGTAGTCTCACTCAATGCGAGATATTAGGCCATTCTATTATTTTCTCCTAGGGTTGACCTTGTCTAATTTCAGTTGGATGCTACTTAGCCTACGTCCCATCCCCTACCACAGCTCTCTATTCTTCTTGTCTTCCTCCTCTACTATCCCTGAATCGGACGTATAGAACGCCCTGTTGCCGATACAACAGCCACACTCGATGGGTCAGTGCAAAAGAGCCCTGCTATTGGTGCTGACACGGATCATGTGACCTATACTTCTTATGAGTCACGAATAATTTTTCGACAACAATTACAATGTCTAGATACAGTACAGTACAATAATATACGGCCCTTCAACGTTTATCTAGAGAATATATATTACAGCAGCAACCATGTCCACCCCCTTCGGCCGCCCAATGCGGGAGCACTTCCTGTTCGAGGAGGGCAATATCAACATCAACCACGGCTCCTTCGGCACCTATCCCAAGCCCGTGCTGGACGCGCTGCGTTCGTACCAGCTCCAAGGCGAGGCCAACCCGGACCGCTTCCTGCGGTATGAGGTTTCCGAGCTCATTGACCGGTCGAGAGAGCAGCTGGCCAAACTCCTGCACGTCGTGGACGTGGATGAGCTGGTCCTGGTGCAGAATGCCACCACGGGCGTGAACACGGTCCTGCGCAACCTGACCTATGCGCCGGGTGACAAGATCCTCTATCTCTCGACGGCCTACGGCGCCTGCGAGAAGACTGTCGACTACCTCACCGAGACCACCCCGGCGGAGGCGGTTCGGGTTGAGGTCGCGTACCCCATCAGCGACGACGAGCTGGTGGCGCGGGTTGAGAAGGTGCTTAAAGAGAATGCTCCTGTCAAGGTGGCCATGTTCGATACTGTGTCTAGTCTTCCCGGGGTGAGAATCCCCTTTGAGAGACTTGTTGCCGTCTGTCGCGCAGCGGGCGTGCTCAGTCTGATCGATGGCGCGCACGGCGTCGGCTGCATCCCGCTCGACCTGGGGAAGCTGGACGCCGATTTTTTCGTATCCAATTGCCACAAGTGAGCCGATCCACCCTCAGGGAAATAGATTTAACATGCTTATATATTTTCACTCATAGATGGCTGTATGTCCCCCGCGGCTGCGCCGTCCTGCACGTACCGAAGCGGAATCAGGACCTGATCCGGTCCAGCATGCCGACTTCGCACGGCTATCAGCCCCGCGAGCGACCTGGCAAAAAGAAGATCAGCAACCCACTGCCTCCCAGTACCAAGTCGGGATTTGTCCGCATGTTCGAGTTTATCGGCTCGATGGACTACGCGCCGTATCTGTGCGTGCCGGCAGCGTTGAAGTTCCGGCAGGAGGTCTGCGGAGGCGAGGAGGCGATCATGAGCTATTGCACGCAGGTCGCGCGGGATGGTTCTCGACGCGTGGCAGAGATCCTGGGCACGGAAGTGATGCGACACGACCAGCCGTGTCCTGTCGTGAATGTACGTCTGCCAATTGATCCTCCTGCAGGTGACGTGACGGCGGCAGCAGCGCAGGCGCGGATAGGCGCGGTAAACGCGTTTGTCGAAAAGATGATGCTGAGCGAGTACAAGACCTTCGTGCCTGCCTTCTTCCACAACGGACGTTTCTGGGTCCGCCTGTCGGGTCAGATCTATCTGACGGTGGATGACTTTGAGGAGGTGGGGAGACAGTTGCGCGATATTTGCAGTCGGGTCGGGCGAACTTCTCATCTGTAAGTGATTCTATCCGCGAGCGCAGATTAGATATGTCACTCGGGGAATGATGAACGATGCTAGGGCTGTACCAGTCAGTGATTTGCTTGCACATATCTATCTATCTAGACTATTGATCATTGGTTAGAACTGAGCTAGAAGATAAATGATTTGGTGGTGTGTCGTAATCCAGACACGGAAATTCGAGAAAGATGCTGTAGAGGCCATCGCAAGGGGTTGGAAGAAGGTAAAAATTAAAAAAAAAGGAAGGATAATGCTTATTATAAAATCAGTGGATCTATCTACATACATACACCAGAATATTTAAACAAAAAAAGAAAGAATGTTTTCATCATTTCTGATTTACCATCTCGTTGGATTAGATTGGCATATCTCCATTAGACATGATTTAAGTGGAGTTTTCCCAGACATGGTGAATGTTCATGTGAGCTAATAGTAACCAACTCCGATCGAAAACAGAAATATCCCCAAACCCAAAGGGAAAAAAAGGGAAGATCCTGAGAATCAGTCTATTTATTATGGTCACGCACATTCTTATATGAATTGTAGATAGGGTTTACTTTATACTGTTCCTACTTAGTCCTAGCATTGATAACGACAAGAATCCCACTGCTTCAAGTGATGAAGAAGCCGTGCAGTTCGTATTCCAGAAGTATTCTACGAATTTGTACAGTACATAATTCAGCTAAATGCTGAATTCCCAACCCCCCCCCCCCCCCCCCCCCCGCCCCCGGCAACGGGGAGGGGGAGCATAGAACTGTCCGTCAAACATCTTAGATACATCTACATCTACTTCACCTACGTAGTACAGCCATTCTTGTGCTCGTACTCGTGCTTGTTCTCATTTTCGTGTGGAACGGAGGAATTGGAAATGTTATGTGTGTTGCTATTATGTATCTAGTCGCAAGACAAGAAAAAAAAAAGGAAATTCTGATTGAATATGTATGATTGAGGTCAGTTTCCCAAAAGATTATACTACACTACATATGCACTAGTGCTATGCAAGAACTGCTGTCAAAAAAAAAAAAGTGGTTCTTCCTGTCCCAATAGAAACCGTGAATTTTCTTGAAAACGAGGCCTTTCGCAGTATGTATCAGGAGGCTATTGGGCTGAGCATCCTCAAATGGCTGGCTGTACAAGAAACGGCAGGATATCCTGGCCAGTTTCCTGCATTCCATCATGATTCCTGCGGCGGCGAGCAACGTCCCAAGTCAGGCACGGATCCGGCTCAAAGACAATAATAAAGATGGGCGGGTGCCGCGATGCAAGGAAGAAAGGATTGTTTCGTTATGTCAGGAAAGACGCAGGGAAATGCGCATCATCCTCAAGTGACTGTATTATCTATTTGTAAGAGGAGTCCGATCTGTAATTTCCTTATATATCTCTCAATAGTGTCAAATTGAGTTGCATCGTAGCTGTACGATTTCGTGGTATATAGTCTGTTATTTTTATATTCTTGCTGTTCCTGAACCATATTGTACTTTCTTCTATTATTTTCCTCTCTTACAAGCCTTACATGTCTCGCTTAGCCTATATTCGAAGGACATTTTCACCCCTATGCCCCCTAGTTTAAGATACATATATGTAGTCTACTTCTTAGGCGGAGTTTGCACACATATTTCTCTGGCTTCATAGCCATATTCCTGGATGATATTATTTTTTCCCATAAATCCCGCAGTATCCCTTGCCAATAGGCATGTAGTACGTTTACCATAATTTTTGCAAAAGCGCACGACAGTGGACTTGACAATTTTTATAGGTGATTTTCTTCTATTATTTACTTTCTTTAGGGACTGCTCTAATAGACCCCATTCAGAACTCAGTCCTCTGACCAGTCCTGAAAGACTATGCAGGTAATGGCAAGCCATTTATTTCAAAGGATGAAATCCTTCAAGTCTTTACCGATTCTATCCTTTGTTCCATCCTGGAAACGTACAATTTCCCGTCAAAGGACATGACCAAACAAGATCGCTTTGTCTGAACAATGGACTTGGCGACAATCCTACAGAACAATCGTATTGTCAGCTTCTGATGCGGAGATACTCGTTCATAATGACTTTATGAGCGGTTGTCGCCATCTCGTTCGACGATTGAGGAGGCATATACCCTCTGTATCTAGGACGAAGAAGACAAAGTCTATCTGTCGTCGACGTCTATATAATCTCTGACTTCGCACGAAAGTAAATGCTTCTTTCCTTTCCTCTTCAGAGGATCAGTCAGCAGTCTGCTCTCACGATCGTCTTTCCGATCTGATCACCAGGCAGACAGGACAATCCTCAAGGCCAGTGGCCAGTTCCAGTCGAATCCAACTTGGAGACTTGCTAACACGTCTTGCAAGGCCATTCGTACAGAATCGACAAGATCAACATAGCAAGATGGGAAACCTTCTGTCATCCTGCTTCGAGAAGAAGAAGGAACGCAGAATCGAGGTATATGACCCCCACCCCTTGAATGACAACGTCGCGTGTGGCTTTTCTGACCTCCCTACCGAGATCGTCCTGGAGATTGCGGAGTACCTCAATCCTATGTCCAAGCTCTGCTTGGCGTTGACATGTAAGTCTCTACTGAGGATCCTGGATCCAGATAAGTCCCTGCAACGCTCACCCCGGTTTCGACTCCAGACGGGAGAAATGGCCGCGCCGACCCTTAATGGGATCTTCGACCTGGAACGCTGGCTGTTGATGCGGCGGCTGGAGGACTCCCGCTGGCGCTGCTGTCCACGCTGTCTCAAACTTCATCCTGTCCATGACTTCTCCGAGACTGATCTAGCGATCAAGGCCGAAGAACGGAACTGCAAGTTCGGCCCCATGGCGGGAACAGTCTTCGTCTGCCCATGCAAGCAGATCACTTTTCGGGACAAACTGCGACTCATCGATCAGCTCAAGCAGAACTCGAATCCACCTGCACAATTGCAGAACGGTCAGAGCTCCTCCTGCTGGCATCAATGTACAACCATGTCCCAGAACCATTATCATCGGTTCCCACAAGTCCAGCTGACCATCAACCCGGTGTTGGAGAACGGGGACAACTTGGTCCTGGAAGTGGATTACCATCTCATGGGGCTCTACTTCCCACAGGACCTGGCATTCATGGGACTGTTACTGTGTCCGCACCGCGCCATTGATTGCCACCTGCGCGATCTTGTCGATATCGACCGGGGTGCCCACTGGAGCGAGGGAATCGTGAATCCGGAGGACCCGAAATGGATCACCTGCAAGTGGTGCCACACGACCATGACAGACGCCTTCGTCTGCACGAATCAGCACAATGATTACAACGATCCTCACCATCTGTGCATCACGATTCGGGCCCGCAGACCGCTTGGTCGCGCTGGCAGCTGCGCCGACGAAGTCTGGTATCACCAGACAGACCTAGCGAAGCATCGACTCTTCTTCAACAGTGTAAACGGTGCACGCGCACGCGATCGTGCCCTCTATCTCGAAAGACGACCGGACAGGAGCTGGGTTCGACCTGGCGGGACCAGAGTGTGACGGAGCTCAAGATGACTGCGCGGTTGCAAATCCAATTTCGGCAGGTGAGTGAACATGTTGAAGAGGTTAGTGATGGTGAATCAGATTGATGAATGAGTATGTCGTGAAGTAAAGGGAAATTGTCTTGACGAGGAGGAAACGAACAGGTGAAGAGGGCTAGACTGAAGAAATTTTGATGGTGAAGGAGTCAACGGAGTTAATCACTTGATGAGAAACAGAATGAGAATGAGAATGATTTGGACAAATTCGCAGAGAGGGGGGTTACAGACCATATATGACATTAAATCGAGTAGCACAGACACAGATGAGACAGTTTCGACAATTCGAGGTACAAGGAATCCACCGTTGTATTATAGGCAATAAATGCTTACTTGAATACCAGTGGTCAAGGTCCCCCAAGAGTATTCGCTTGCACCGTGTCAATATTAATACAATCTCTGGGAACAGGTACACCCTTGTCCGTCGAGGCTCTGCCCACAGAAATGGGGAGAGAATATTGGAAGCCGTCGTCTCACGCACTTAGTGAGGAGGGAAGGTCTCCAGACCCCCCTTGACCTTACAGAAAGAAATAAGATATCCTCCATTGCCATTGTCACAGAGAGGATGGGAACGGCTCCGTCTGTCTTAACAGATCTTCCGGTGCAAAGGTAGTTGTCGAGCTTCTCGTTTCCCGGTTTCTCCCACGGTCATTCACGTGCACCATCTTGTCTCGTAACTTTCGTCCATCTGCCGACTCGGATGAAAGAGAAGCAGACTTATCTTCAGTATGATGGATTTACGGCTGCGGCGTGCTCATGTTGAGAGAGAGAGAGATTTGGCGCGACAGGAATGCTTTGCTGTGCTGAGCACGCGGAGGAAAGCCTTCTTCCTAGAGATTGAAACAATAGACCCGATAATGATGTAAGCTATGGAACGCTTTATCGAGAAGAGTGCTTACTATAAAGTCTCCAGGTATTCCGTATTTGACAATATAGAATACATTCGAGTGGGAAAAGAAGACTAGAAAAAAAAAAGAATCTTTTTTACGCAGTCTTACCAGCTGAGGCAAGAAGCCTTCGAGCCCAGCATAACGTGTCCACTAGGATAGAAACAAACGGATTCTCTCGTGCCGTTCATCCAACACGAAGTGGAACAAACCATCAATGAATAAACAATGACATGAATAAAGAGAAAAAATCAGTAGACGCCTGAACCACCTACAGAAAGCCGACTTGCAACAACAACAACATCAACATCAATACAAGAAAGTATGTTCACAGCCTACAAAATGAAGCTTCGCCTCTTCCGGTTGTATGCCCGCTGGTCCTTCAGCCACTGCCGATAGCCCTGCACGCTGCCAATCTTCTCACCGTAGTAATCCGGCACCGGGTTGGCAATGGAGTTGGAAGACGGGTCCACGCGGAACCGCTTTATCCGGTCGTAGAACTCTTTCTCTTTCTGTTGTCCAACATCCGGGGTCAGTGAATATATTCCAGCAGAAGACGATAAATATAAAACAATGTAGGTGCCTACTCACCACCGCAACTCCACTCCGATATCGCCTGTAGATCAACCCCCAGATCGCATTCCCCAGAAACGGACCGGCCAGCCATCCGACAGCACCACAAGCAGCCGTCGCCAGTCCCAGCACGACGAACGGATCCAGTCCCATCACCTGGGCCCCGAGACTCTCTAGATCTTGCGTGGACAGAATCTGTACGCCGACTGCGGTGCTGGCAATCGATGTGATAATGGACGAGACAAGCCCGTATCGTCGCCGCGACGTACGGAGTTTGAAAAACGTGTTCCAGTCGAGCTGGACCTTATTGTTAGAGGACGCATTAGCACCGCGGCTCGTCGACGCAGCGGAAGCAGTCGAATTTGCACGAATTCCGGAGACGCTCTTCTGGACCGCAGAGACCAGGGTGGGAGCTTGCGCCGAGGGGGATTTCAGAAGCAGCGTTGGTCGCTGGCAGGAAAGCCGGGTGCAGCAGGACGCGGCAGGGTTCTGGCTCTTGGTAGCAATCGAGCTGGCAGATCGCTTCTGGAAAAATTTCGTTGCCACGGTCCTGGTTGTCTGCTGCTGCTGGTTGAATGGAGTCGAAGCTGTTCCCGCATACGTGAAGGGAGCAAGACCGGCGGAAGAAAATCTCGTGCCCAGCACGGCCGTCCGAATAGGAACGTTCACCACGGAGGCATGCATTTTGCGCAGGATCGGCTTGTCACAGTGTTGTCCTGCTGGGGCAATAAAACGTGGCTGGCGATCGGGGAAATGAAGATTTGCTTTTGACGGAGCTTGCTGCGGAGGAGAGATGTCATCGCCATCCGGACGGAGCTCGGTTGGTTGATTACGTAAACATCTAACCGCTGATACCAGGTCCTCGCAATGGTAAGAAAAATCGTGAATTCTTCGAATAGATCTGACTAGCGTATATATTTTCATAAATTCGATTTTTCTGGTTGTATTGTACTGAATATACGTTTGGATATCTAGCTTGACGCCTCTATACATGACTATAATACCCCCTCTATCCAACATAGCGGTCATGAGCTTTCGTGAATTCTGTGAAGTTTTTTGAAAATACCACCTCTATGAAGCAGATAGCACTGCAGGTTCATTGTAACATCTTGTCTTTCATCCTCGATCTGCTAACGAGGCTAGTGAAGGTCGTCCTTCTTGACATCGCCAGGACGGGCCTGAGGAGCGGCTTCCCGGCCAAACCCGTTTAGACGGCCATAAAGCCATTTCAGAGTAACCGTGTTCAGCGTCATGATCACAGCGCTCAGCGCAAAAAGACCAATGCGCCCGGGAGTCGGGAGCAGTTCGAAGATCGGATAGGGATACCTGAGCCTATCAGCAATGCCCCGCTAAGAAACGGATGCAAAATCTTACCATCCATTATGCTCGTAGCATTTTTCAATCCAGAACCAATAGCCAAAAGCGAAGACGGTGGACAGAGCCAGGGCGGGAAGAGCCGTGATCGTCCAAGGCGGAGAGAGAAAAAGCAAGTCCACCAACAGGACGATCGCAGGGATCGCATGGAAGTTAATGTCTACGAACAGTCAACCAGAGCCGAAGAAACAACAAGGTCGGACAACTCTCTTACCTGCATGGAGCGGAATCGTTTCCTCTTCCGGGACCACCAAGGACTCGTCGATCTACATCCATGCACGGTTAAAATTTGACGAGCTTGGAAACAATGGAATCAGGCCACGAACAAACTTCAGTCCCCAGTAAAGGATACTGATTAGCACCTCCAACGGAGCACTACACACCGACAGGAGGTTCTTAAACAGAAACAGCCGTCGGGAGAGGGTGAGATCGGCGAGAAGCGCAGCGGCAAATGTTACTGTTGCCAAGGACAGACCAATGATGGTCAGAAACTGAAAATGCCAGCCATATGCATCGGACCTACTCCAGTCAGCGCCAGTTTCTCGGGCACTTTCAGACGGAGCATCCTTACGCATAGTTTGGATTATCAATCAAGCTGCCAGGGGTGTTAGTCCCTGATCGGTGATTGGCCGGCAGAGGAAACCTACTATTTAAACGTCCAGAAGAAGCTGGACAATCCTGTCAACTGGCTTTGGCGTCAGCCATGGGTTCGGAGAGCTTAATTGTGCGGGAAGCTCACATGGACCAAGGCTGAGATCCCTCGAGAAGGACTGGGAAGCCTCTGAAGAGGGTGCTTCTCGATCAGATATTTGGTGGCCTGGGAAGATGCCATTTTAAGCGTCCAGTACTCTACAGACGACAAGGAATGAGAAGAAGGAGTTCCGGTGTCGTTGAGACACAAGAGCCTTAAATACGAAAAGAGAGATGACCTGTCCTCGCTCTATGTGTTCCTCGGAGCCCGGACCATACACAAGGCCAGCTGACCCTTGGATCGGGCTGCAGCTACCCGTGCCCCGCGTTTATGTCATCCACTTCCCAGTTTAGCGAGAAAACTATGTACTCAGTCTTATTGTTCTTGATTCTATATCTCTCTTTTGGATATACTGGTTTTATAATGCTATAGCTAGATTACATTATCTATATTCAAATACACGTATCTGGGAATCGTGGTCATGTCAATATTGACGCCATTCCGTCCCACTATCGTCGCATTTGGCAAGTGATCCATCAAACGGTCACAAGACTCACAAGTCAACTGCTATCGCCTTGAATGACCTGTTTCTAAGAAAGTAAAATTTAGTAGCCATTTTCTTTCTCCCCAACTGAGGCTGGATTCGAACTACGTGATATCATTGTGTACTTCATAATGAGGTGCTGATTCTTTTCCTAAGTAACTATCTAATCTAACTACTTGAGGCTGTAAAAATGGAACTTCCCAAAATCTTATCTCATAGCTTGAAACCGTAAAGTAGCCATATATTATTACCTTTTTGTGAGAAGATCACATTTGAGGTAGAGAAGCTGCGTCCGGAACAATATGAACCCGGCCCGAGCCTTATCTGGTTTGCCGTGTTTGTCGATGCGGAGTACGAAAGCTTATCGCCCGCTCGCAAGCCACATCTCCGCCCACACAGCTTGCGTTCAGGCAGCTGTCATTTGCTCGTATTTACTTTCGAGAGGTGATCAACCTGCTCAATTGGATCCTCTATCTCGGTCTGAGGTTTTGGCTGTTGCACTCAGACCTCTCATTGCCCTATACCTAGCTATACCTTGCTATCTGTTGCCCTCCGTGAAGCGCACGACTACCTCGATGAATAGGGAAAAAGATCCAACACTCTCAATGAAATCTATCATCTCAAAGGGCTCTGCAGAAAGAATCACCAGTCTGGAGCGTCTGACCAGGCCGGTTGAGCCTAGTTGAGCTGGATGGCTGCTATCCTCGGCGACTAATTGCGTTCACACCCCGCTATCCACATCTGTTGTCATCCACGCGACATGCCCAGACCAAAGAAGCCGGGTGCTCCAGAGCCGAAACGGAGGAGTCGGAAGGGATGCTGGTAGGTTGACCTGTTCGAAATCCGGATCACGATCCTGGAGATAGACACTGACATGCCTAGGCCATGCAAGGCGCGCAAGGTAAAATGGTGAGACAGGTAATCACATTCTGCGACTCAAGTATCAGACACTGAACATTCTACCTAGCGGCGAAGAAAAACCTAGCTGTTCGAATTGCCTGCGCCAGGGCGGAGTTTGTGATTACAGCATTCGACTTAACTGGGAAGGTAGAACGAAAAGGAAACCAACCGCAGAACCGGCAACGCCTTCGTCTGGTTCAGGCATGGTGATATTTTCGTCATCCTTTCAACGATCGCCAGGTCAAGGCGTAGATTCGACCGCTCCAGCTGACAGAGACTCTCTGCCAACGTTCCCGGTCCCGACATCGATCACATGGATTACAGAAAGCGTCCGACGAGTAGTCCAGAGCTCGCAGAACTCTCCCATCACGCCAGCATCCCTTTTTGGCAACTTTCCTGTCAGTCCTGGTAATGACAATGAGAGAAGTTACAGCTCTGTTTCTGTCCCAACGAATCAGTCCGAACAGACATTGTCTCCACCAGCGCTGTTGCAGGATGTGTCAACACAATATGAAATATCTCGACCACCGAAACCCCAGGTTTTATCCTACCCTACCCCCTCTGATATGAATCTGCTGGGTTCTGGAATTGGATCTCTATCCTCTTTGGCCTTCGATAGTCATTCCGTTTCTCAGCCTACCTCATTCCTCCGCCAGACGTTTCCAGCAGCGACAGAGGCATCAGCAAGGTCACCTATCGAGGATCCGGAGCAAACACATCCGGCCAAGAGGCTTAGAAGGTCATCTTATACTTTCTCTGCAGGAGTCGCTACTGTCGAGAATCCAATCTCGTCCCAGGCGGAGGGTTCGACTGCAGCTGAGGACAATCATCTGAACTCTGTGTCACAGAATCTGCGTCGCGTCCCGGTGAATTCGCTGTTGTCCCATTCCACAGAATTGGTACCCGCGGAGGCAAGACTGGGCTATGCTACACATGGCAGACAACAGGGGCACTTGGATAGTGAGACCGTCAATTTTGGACTTGACTGCGGTTATCCTGACTATGATCTCAACAAGATCGATGATTCTGGGGCCATCGAAAATATCACGTCGCTGGATGGGATCGCTCGCGATTCACGGTCCAGTCCCGCAAGCGAGGATGCGGCAACGGGATCACAGAGGCCAAGGAAAAAGACTGTCTTCACCACAGGGGGTTATTATGCAAGTCCCGTGGAGATAAACATTCCGAGATACTTAACACCTCTTCCTTCAACCCTGCGAGAGAATCCGATCAATCTGATGTATTTCCACCATTTCCTGAACCATACTGCCCGAATCCTGGTACCTCATGATTGCGAAGAGAACCCTTTCATCTCGGTCCTGCCTTCAAGTAAGTGATCCCCCTCGCTTTTTCCCCTCTTGATCTCAGACTAAAAAATACAGTGGCTATCACGGACCCCAACCTTCTGAACCTCATGTTGGCTTACTCCGCAAGTCATCGGGCACGCTTCCTCCGCCATCCGGAGCCGTCGAATCGAATCGCCCATTGGGTCAGAGACGTTTTCCCAACTTTGCGCCATGCACTTGACGACCCTCAAGAAAACGTTACGGATAGCCATCTTGCCACGGCCATCATGCTCTTGTCACTCAAGATCATATCACCCAGCACCTTTGAAGTGCCGATCACCTGGCAGGACCATCTGAACCTCGCTCGGGATCTTTTCCTCGCGCGCGAGATCCAATATTTGGCCCATCCGGGAAACAAAGTTGCCTTCTTTCTCGCTCGTTGGTTTGGATATCTTGACATTTTTGGCAGTCTGTCTTGTCGAGGTGGGCCTCCATTGTTTGAAGGCAGCTACTGGTCCCCCACTCCCTCAGGATGTGTACCTAGTGAGGATGATGATTATCGGGTCGACTGCGTCACCGGTTTCACGCCGCGCACCGGCGTCTATTTGGCACGTCTTGGGTGCTTGACCTGTCGCTGCGACAACGAGCGCTTTGACAAGGAGGGCAATTTTCTCCCAGACTGGACGCCATCGGAGGACGTTGTCCTGGCGGCCGAAGCTCTCCTGGATGACATGAGCCGGTCGCGGCAACGAGGGCATGCCAGTGGGACACACCACACGGAACAGGAGAATCAGGAGATGATAGCCATCGACATGGCATTCCATTGGTCCGCTGTGCTCCATGTTCACCGTCGCGTCCTTGGGAAACCAGCCTTTGCTCCCGAGGTGCGGGAAGCGGTTGACGAGCTGTGCAGAGCTCTGACACAGATCCGGCCAGGAAGCTCGACGGAGGTGTCAGTGCTTTTTCCACTCTTCACCGCCGGTTGCGAGATTCAGGATCCCCAACGACGGCTAGAGGTGCTAACACGAGTGATGAAGTTTGAGGCGGAGGGCCTCAAGCAGGCAAGTATCTGTTTTCGTTGCTCTGCGGGTTGGTACTAACAATGCTGTTTAGATCAAGAACGCTCGCAAATTGATGCAGCGATGCTGGGAAGAAGAGCTTCCGTGGATCGCCTTGGGCCAAGGCGAGTTTCTTGGGTAGATTCCAATCTTCAGGTGATATCTTCGATGGAGAAATTTATCATGATCTGAATGATTTTACGTGCATGTGTATATGTATCATGAATGTATTTTACTCGGAGATACCTTAGGACATGGACCGCAACATGTTACAATTATTTGATCCTTGAGCGCGCCTCTACTATATCCCATTGCGACCTTCCTCTTTAACTCTAAGCAGCATATAATCTGCTTGCAGCCATCGCATTTAAATGAGATTATCACCAGGCACCTTGTGCATAGACTGTAATCTGCTAGAACATTGACTACATCCTGTCAGTCCTTTCTTCTCATCAAGTGTTAGTCTGCATGTCGCGTCTGCTGGAGAATTCGAGCCCTGCGGCGAAGCGGGCCAGATCCGTGGGGCTGCGAGATCCACGAGGACAAAAAAATTCTGAAAGGCGGGGAAGCGCGATGACACAGGTAAAACGGTTTTCCAGAGCTATGACTCAGGGAGGGCAGATATAAAGATGAGCAACGGAAAAGAAAGAACCCGGTCAGGAACGGAGGTGGATTAGTTAGCCACTGAACAAGCAGCTCTGCTCTGAATCCAGAAAAAAAATTCTGCTTGATCACGACAGCGCGGCTCCTGCTTGCGCCTGCCCTGGAAGCCCAGTCACTGGCAGCAGCGCTCGGCGGTCCCCAGGGAAAGAGCGGGGCCCGGGCGGGCAGACTTGGCCACCCGCCCGCAACAAAGAAAAAGTCGAATGAAGGGCAGTCATTATTCACCCTGCAAGGAATTTTTTTTTTCCAGGGACAATTTTCATTCTCAGGCCATCACCTGTTCCAATCAGTCTGCGCCTGTAATTGTATCATATTCTGCATTGGCATTGCGTGTGACGCACGTGGCGTGGGCTTGTCGCATTTCACCACAGCTACCATGACCGGTCGCCAGGTTTCACACGGGCGCGGTGGTGCAGGTAAGGATGTGGCCTCGTTCCATCAGGACGGTTCTATTTTTTGCAATTGATTCGCGAAGAGGTTGCTGACAGAGCTGTCGCGCAGGGAACATATACTCCAGAGACAGCACGACCGACCCCAAGGACCTCGTCACACCTACCATCAAGCAGGACATCTTCACGACGGGCCGTGGGGGGTCAGGGAATATGATGCACAATGATCCAGAGCACCCAGAGCTGGCACGAGAAAGCCAGGACGTGGAGGAGCCGCCGGTGCGCTCCGAAGAAAACGTCCAGTTTGCGGGACGAGGTATGTGGCATATCCAGCGAGACAAGCAAAGAAGGGGGAAGATGAAGATTGACATGCAATGATTGTAGGCGGCGTTGCCAATGTGTTCATCCCTGCGGTCGAAGAAGAGCTGCTGCAAAGAGTGCACACCAACGCAGGCCAGGCAGGGCTGGAACGGACAAATTCGAAAGAGCGGCCCAAGGAGGTGCCTGGGAAGTGAGCACGGGGTGGTTCGATGATGACGAGAAGGATTTCCCTATCGAAATAATACCATGTTCTGGCGCACGGTGTGTGGGACGGTCGGTATACTACCTGGGTATTGGTTTTCTGTCAGCGGTTGAACGACATGTTATGATCTTGATATCCCTTTTCTTTTTTTTTCTTCTTCCGCATTGGGCTATCGGCATGATTACAGAGATTCTCCATGAGATTCTCCCTGTAGTTTTCTTTTCTCAGGGAGAATCGATTATAGTCCTTTGTAATAGAATAGAATAGGTATAGGTACCCTGTAATTGAGTTGACATTAAAAAAAATGTGTTAATAAATAGAACAGAGAAAAAGAGAATAGAGAAAGAAAATTGAGGGTGGTCACAATAACTAGTTATCACTAGATTTATTTTAACTGCAGCAGCACTATCTATCTAAATGTTATCACTATCATTAATTAATTATAAATCATCCCTTATCTCTGACGACTTGCAGGCTAGCAGGCATGACCAACAAAACACAAAACACCCCGCATCAAGAAGGTCGTTCTTTATTGGTGCGTAGCAGCCGGAAGTCAGGCAGTTAGACAGTTCATTATATAGTAGATTAATGATTAATAGGCATTACAATTATAAATCAATAAGCAAATAAATAAACAGTGCATGCATAAGAATGAGCAAATAAATGGATGAATGAATGAGGATGGCAGAGAAAAAGTGAGTAATTACATTAGCTGGAGTACAAACATGAGCAGCTAGCACATTAGCACATTTTGTGACAAGATTACTCTGTCCTTAGTAATTTTAATTTTTTTTAAAAAAAAGAAAGAAAAAAAAGAAACAAGAAATGTGACACTTCTTGGTCTTTGAACTGAGCTGGTATCTACATACAAAAAATTTATAATGTAGCAGGGTAAAGTAATAGTATAGTATCATGCATGGCCTTTGCACATCGTCCTCTATAAATAATACTTCCAAATGCCACCTTAATTAATTCCGGCTGATCAATAAATAAATAATAGAGGTTGACAGATTGTTTTCAACCGACTAGAGTATAGTATAATCATTTTAAGCTTGCATAGCTTTTGCACATTTATAGCATTTCTTCCCATATTACTATTTTTTTTTTGTTATTTAATATATAATCAATCACTAGCGTAGAGGGAGGGCTCTGTTCTCATTTTTTATTCCCTATTTGCACTATTTTAAACCCCCTTTTAGACTATCTGGTTCTCCTCATTCTTTTGTCTACCTATGGTTGCCGCGAGCAGAGCCATAAACTTGGCGAAGCCCGATGTCGTGAGACAACATGACCAGCCTGCCCATACCTGGACGTCATGGCTCCTCCATTCTCAGGCCACATGGATGGTCCATTGATGTGTGATGATCACGTGTATGAATCATCCATATATGTAGGTATATAGTCTGGAGCGCACCCTTGATCATAGCTCGGGCAAGTATCTCCCATTACTGAATGAATACGCCATGGCCTTGCCTTGCTACACCCGATCTCCTCCGGTAAATGAGTCGACGCCAGGGCTGTTCAATTCCAGATTCCATATGGGCTGGGGGGCTATTCAAATAGGGATAGTTCGTTGTCGTTCCCCTCCGGGAGCTCAATTTGATATGTTCTCCAGCGCCCCCTCCTGGCCTTGAGAGACATACCTACGGAACCTTTAAATAGATACTTTTTAAGTAGAATAAAAAGATATAAAGCTTAAGACTATTTTGGCGGTTGTTCCTATAGGGGTTTCGTATACTGTCCTAGTATTCTATATCTAGTTATTGAGATCATCCATGAATGCTCATCGCTAGTTCAGTTAGTGTAATCTAGCAAAAACGTCAAAAAATATTTCTTTTCTTTCCTGTTCTGTCTATTTAATATTCTTTATTCTTTCCCTTGCTGGGTCTGTAAAACCCACGACGCCGAATACAGCATCCACACTCCATCGTGCAATGTCCCGTCCTGTTATTCCTCGTCGTGTTCAACGGCCGTCGACAACAACCACAATCAAACTCACAGCACCCGCCATTCGCCTTGCACCGAAGTATTTTCTTCTCCGAATAATGAAAAACTCGTGATCGGACATATCCCAGTAGCGGATCCAGGGGCCCTTGGGCCTATACAGAAGGCCGTTGTAGAAAGCACGCTTGTGATGCCAGTACCGTTCATCGAAGGTCTTGAGTTCCTTTTGCCATTCCCTGGTCGATTCTTCCCGCTCCTCGGTCAGAGGTTGAAGAACCTGGGTCTCTTGGAGCTTTTCCAGAACAGCGAGCTCCTCTTTCAAGTATATCTCCCGTTGGAGGAGTGCGAAGCCGTTTCTCCGTTCTTCGTTCTGTTTCCGCAGCCATTTACGCTGGTCGTCCTTCCTTTTCTTGGAAACAAAATGGAACTCGAAATCTTGCAGCTTTGCCGCCCAGTCGTACCGATCGTGTTTCTGTAGCGCGCGTTCGATTCTTTCGAAGAATTTCATGCTGCACGCCTTCAAGGGGCTGCTTCTGAGTCTTCAAAGTTACGAGAATATGATCAAGGCGGATGGGATCGGATCTCTGATCTTGATAATAATCAATGTGCGTGGAACTCTCGAAGACTTGATTTTTTACGTAGCCACGTCAACCTTCATTTATACCATGATATATATAGAGAAGCTCACCATGACGAAAACAAATACGCGATGGATCGCAAGGTATATACTTTGCCTATTGAGCCAAGCTGCCTATCGTGAACTACGTCAGACGTCAGAACTAAAAGACATTCATTCAAATGTTAAAGTTGTCATTCATACTGACGAAATTTAATACTGATACTATATCCATGAAGCGGATCGCGTAGTTCCCAGGCAGGGCGATTATAGAGAAAGGCGAATTTCATCAATTATCCCGAGCACAAAAACCAAAATCGAGACCAAAAAAAAAATCGAATCAGAATCCAAGTCCTATATACCCGAGGATAAAAAAACATAGGTCTTGCCCGGATTCGAACCGGGGTCAATGGAATCAAAATCCACTGTCCTAACCCCTAGACTACAAGACCGCGAATTTTGGCACTAGACTACAAGAGCGTCTGTGCGCCGGGAGTGTTTGCCGGATTTCATAGATGAAATCTACCGATTGACAGACAAGTCCTGGGTGTACTGTACGTATCTGGACAGTTGCTTTTGTTTCGTTTTCTTTTTTGGCGTGGCGAGGCGTAAGGAACTGAACTGAACTGAACTGAACTGAGGACGATATTTATGAGATAGTGTATATAGGAATTTATTTGATTGATTTGGTTTTTATTTTATTTCATTTTATTTTATTTTATTTATTTTTTAATTAACTGGCTGAGGTGTTGGAAGACCTTAGGTACCTAGGTAGTTGATCACGCCATATCCACGTGTCCAAGGGAAGAAAGAAACCATGGAGCCAAATCACAACGACTACGGATATCCAGTACATGCTATGCTGTCTGTTTAGTACTCGTATATGATAAAAATTGCAAGAACCACTCAGTTTTCATCACTTATTCTACATATAACTTGCTTTAGGAGAGCTGTTTCTATTCTAATATTAATATTCTGACAATGCAATGCAGGCTCTGTCTTGACTACAGAACAGAGTAATATTCATACGACGAACGAGTTCAAAGCGGTTTGCACTTGGAGCTTCCTTTCTTGGACCGTTATTGTAAGCAATGTGGACTTAAAAAGAAAGGTCACGACAATCCAATATTTTAACTCGAATTAATGGAAATCGAATCTGCGATGAGAGAAAAAAAAGAACTGCATATTCCAAGAAAGAAGCATTAGCTGCATAGAACCACATACATGTACTCCGTACAGCAGTGGAACGATTCGAACTTAATCTGGCTTGTATGTGCTGTGCTGTACTCCGTACTGTACGTCAAATTAGTCCGAGGAGATACAATACCACACTAATGGATAACCCTGGTCTTTTACCTACGGACTACGGACTATTATTCTGTGGCTTGTCCTTGGCATTGTTATTCTGTCATACTACTCGGTATTAATATAGCTGCTGTCCAGGTTGGAAGTGATTGTCATTCACACCCATGCGCTGTAGGGAGTACTCTATAGCTTAGCTACAGGCAAGTGCGGAGTACATTGACCACATGACATATCACCTAGAGTACTTACTCCATACTCTGCAGAGTCTGCACTGCTCAGACCGAATTTCGTATTCCTTTTTTAGAACCCCAGATTCGATATCAACGTCATAACTGACTAGTAGACTAGTATATCTAGTATCTTCCATGGTGAAGAATTCGTTCGCTTCATGCCTGATCGACATGGCGTGTGGAGAGGTGGCAGCAGCCAGCTAAGTTAGAGTACTAACTAGTAACTACTACGTCGTTGACTCGTTACATTCTTAGCCCCATCTTCGGCGCGGTTCTCTCACACTTGCGTATGGAGTACAGTAGTACTTCGTACTCCGTACGGAGCTCATGCAAGCACGTCAATCCTGCGTGAATTAACTGCCTCTAGGAGATCATCACCGGATCGACAAGATTGAATGCTTGCTTGAATTACTTTACTTCGTCCGGAGGATTTCCTAGGTCGATCTGGAGCATGGAAAATCCTTGACCCGTAGCATACCCGTAGCATACCCGTGGCAGACCTTCTGGCTCGGTTCTGGCGGATCGACCTTCCTGTTGACTTACAGAGTAAAAGAATACTCCGTGAGGATCACGACGGTTGACGTGTTACGTAACCAGCCGGCTCACCGACACACCGCCGTGGGATCGACCAGCTATAAGACATCAGGCGTTGGTATCAACAACAACAACAACAACAACAACAACACGAAGACATCGTGTTGTATTTCTAAGCTGTCGATGTCATTGGGCTCCACAGCAGCACTGCGAACTCCCCGCCTGACTGCAGGCTGCTCTGGAGTACAGAAATGCAGTCTGCACCCGAGCTGCGAGCTGACGTACAGAATTAGGCTCTAGCCGCTCTTAGCCGCAGGATGGCGTTCCTTGGGGCACTCCGGACTCCGGGCTGTTCTGTTCGTACCCAACCGGCGGTTCTCGCTGACACTGACAGGCGGGTGACATGGCACCGCTCGCATGTCGTCCAGCAGCCAGCAGTCAGCTCCCCTTCCGGCGACAAGGACAAGGACAGGACAAGGACGGGGACGCAGCACCGGCGGGACAGTGCTATTAATAATATCCAGGACGAGGTGCAAGTGACGGGCCACCAAACCCAATTCCCCCAGCGACCTTGGAACCGGCCGATCATCCGTTTTCTTAACCTTTGGCAGAGCTAGGGACGGGCCTAGCGAGGCAGGGTCTGACGTTACTTGCGGGCTAAAGGGACTAGGTGCAGCAGTAGTGACACCGCTAAGGGCCTCCTCTCTGCCCAGGGAGGTTCTTGTTGTTCTTCTTAGCTCCGGACCGGGTGACAGACTCGAGGCGCTGGCCGGGAATTTCCCAGAGCATTTAGGCCCAGAATAGCTACAAAGCACGAGCCGGGAGAGGCAGAAGAGAGAAGAAGATTCGCGAGACGGGGCGGTGGATGCATCCGGCGATAACGATAAGCGGCAACCCCATCGGCCAGCTATCTCGGGACGCAAACGGCAAGAGGCAGATCACCGCCACCCACGCCGTGCTGGCTGGCTCTGAGGCCTGCTGGTCAGGCGCAATGGCATCACTTAATCGCCGACGGCAGCGCTATTGCCCAACAATCAGGACTACTGAGGGTGCAGTGCTGGCCAGGCGTCCGGAGAACTCCACAGGGTGCGCTCAGGCCCAGCAGCGAATGCTGTTTGCGGCCGGGCGGGTGGGCCAGCGCGTCGCCGAGGGAAA
>NW_013563115.1:0-15346 GCF_000968595.1 Rasamsonia emersonii CBS 393.64
TCTTTATTCCCTAAGGGTCTCTGGATGACTCGTCGTTGCTGTTTGGTTATACCGCGGCCTTTGCTGGCCTGGCATGGTGCCTTACCATCCCTAAGGAATCTAGGGGGATCCTGAACTTCTTCATGGTTTCCTTGATCATTTTCCTGCTCGGTCTCATTCATAACCAGCCCTAGGGGCCCTGGAATATTCCATCGGCTTGGGGTTGGGGTGTCTGGTACCTCCAGGATCTCCGTGAGCTGGCTTGCCGCGTGGCCGTTTGCCGGGGGTGACGCGTGAATAACACCACCACCATGGAGATCGGGGGGTTCCATGGTGGTTTCTCGGGGCCTAGGGGCCTCTCTGAGTTGAATGACGCGTTAAAAAGACGTGTTTTTTGTAGGTGCTGATTTTGGTGTTCTTCTTTCTTCAGGATGGATGGGAACGACAAGTCTCCTAGCTATAATCTTCTCAGCTGGCAGTTGGGTGATTCCGACAAGGAGAACTGGGTTCCGGGAACACAGATGTCGAATCCACGTCGATCTCGCCGGGGTGCCTCGCAGATGCGGCGTCCCGTGCTGAGAGAGGCAGGCATGAGCAGCAACAACAACGCCGTCGATGATGGCAAACGAGAACGAGCATTGCGGACTCTCCGTGATAATGCCAACAAACAGAACGAAATCAAGCTACCTTCCAAACTGGACGACGAGGTCAAGGCATTTATGTCTGAATCGGGTGCCTCGAGCCGGGAGGAAGACTTGGATTGTATTCAGGGACTATTATCACTAAGTCAGGGCGCGTGGCGATGATGTCGCTCCCCCGTGACGTCCATTCTTTTATGATGTATGTGAGTGTCTTTCCTTTGTTAATCTCTCCTTTGTTTCGTTGTATGTCTTGCGCTCGTTTACGCCTCTGGAGAGCATATACATGGTGGTTATAATGTTCTGTACAGTCTCCAGCGACGAAACGACCTTCTCACGTGTACAATTTCCTTTCTTTGTAACGAGTGTTAAAGCCACAACTGGAATCAAAATAAATAGAACTGTGATGATACTCTTTCAGGAAAGACATTAAGAGCTCGAGGTTGTAGACGTAGAGCACCTGCTGAGTTGTAAGGGACGATAGCGAGTGGGGATGTTTGCAGCAGCGAATGAGTTGGGCGGACGCCGCCATGCCCACGCCACGCCTTCGTAAGTCAGCCAACCTTATCTGCAACGTCTTCTCCCATGGCCACCAAACGTTTCTCACGTATGCGACTCTTTTCCCTCCATCTGGTTAGACATCGGATTTGCGTCACTCCGTTTGGCTTTCGGTCACCGCCCTCGATCTACGGTTCTTTGGCTTGGCAGGGCCAGCTTCGGAGCTCTGTAGGTCAGCCCATCCAAACCGCTGCAGCTTGCGGGGAACGTCACAAGACATCGTTATCAGCTGTATCACGCACGGTGAGTGATATGGTTGCACATTTCTTTTTCTCCTTCAGCAAGAGGCCTCCGTTGTGAAATTACCATCTGCTACCGCCTCATCTTTAGTTCCTGATGACGCAAGATGCCCCAATCGATCAAACAAGGCGTCGAATGAACGACTAAACTTCTGTTGTCGATGCTCCCTGTTATCTTGCAATGGTCATTAGTGCTGTGGATAGGTGGAGTCCCCGCAGTTTGATGCAGCTAATGTAGCTAAACTCGAGCATGTGGGATGCGCTTATCGATGCTATGTTGAGACTTGGCGTGGGATCTCAACGTTCCCATGATACGCATGCTGCTCTCCCCGCGAAGCAGCATCACCTGACTGCTCCTTGCAAACAATAGTTACGCATGGCTCTATTTGATCGATCTGTCTTTCGCATGTAGCTTCTGTGACGCTTCTATTCATCCTTTGTGTTGGCAATTTTGGACCATAATTTCCTCTATCTATCTATGATTGGAGAGATTTCATATCTAGGTTATAATCAAGAATGGAGTGCAAGGCTAATTGTTTGGCTCAGGTTGCGAACTGGTTACGATTTCCTCGTGCCGGAAGAAGCCCCTCCAGCAGTCGCCCGGCCACGACTGCACAGAAATTGCCAGTCTCTGCCGAGTCCCATCACCTGTCCCTCATGGGAAAGGTTCCCCATGTCGGCATCATTGGGGCCGGTATATCCGGGTTGAGATGCGCTGATATTCTGACTCAGAATGGAGCCAAAGTAACTATTCTGGAGGCAAGGGATCGGATTGGTGGCAGGGTGCGTTCGTGATAAGCTACATCAATAGAGACATTCAATAACTCCAAGCAGATCGCCCAAGTCGAGGTCGGCGGCCACCTCGTGGATCTGTAAGAGCCTCGTCATTCTCTGGGTGCCTCTAGGCTAATCAGACCCTAGAGGACCGAACTGGATACACGGGACGGATGGCAATCCCATAGCCGAAATTAGCGTGCGATCGAATACGACGACCTGCGAGTGGGATGGACGCGAGACCATCTTCGATACTGCTGGAAAGCCGTACGATGATGCCACCACCACGAAACTTGCAGAGTGGATGTGGACGACCATAGACGAAGCGTTTGAATACAGCAATAAGTACAAGGAAGCGATCCCAGCCAGTAAAAGTCTTTTCGACTTTTGTCGAGAGCGGGTGGAAGAGACAGACTTTACTCAGGAAGAGAAGGAGGCTTGCCTGGAGTTTTCCAGATTTTGGGGCGCATATGTAGGGGATCCTATTGAGAAGCAGAGCTTGAGGTTCTTCTGCCTCGAAGAATGCATAGAAGGGAGTAAGTATCTTTCATATAAGCTGACCACAGTGATAGGGCTCTAATTTTCTCACACAGCAAATCTGTTTGTCGCATCGACATACAAAAATATTTTAAAATATGTCTCTGAGTCTGCCCTGAAACGCGCAGATCTCCGTCTCAACGAGCCTGTTATCAAGATTGAGTCTGCGGGCAGGGAACCGGGAGCTGGCCATCAAATTGTCGTGACCAGCGCGAACGGAGAAGTATATCATTTCGATGAAGTGGTTGTCACCTGTCCCCTGGGATGGCTCAAGCAGAACAAATCTGTTTTCGTTCCGGAGCTTCCCCAACGGCTGTCAGCTGCCATTGACAATATATCCTATGGCAGGCTAGAGAAGATATATGTGACATTTCCACGCGCTTTCTGGCATGTGGCCTCTGAACCGCAAAGCAAGAATGGGGGCAGCGCGGGTATCGGTACTGGCACCGAATATCCTCCTCCTTTCACTCAGTTCTTGGAACCGTCCTATGTCGACTACCCCAAAGAAGGGAGCTGGAACCAGCAATGCGTCTCACTTGCGGCGCTCCCACCAAATTGCGCTCATCCAACTCTGCTGTTCTATCTATATGGGCCTTGCGCAACCTACGTCGTGTCCAAGATCAAGGACCTAGACCAGTCCTCCGAGAGTTACTATAACTTTCTGAACGATTTTCTCCATCCGTTCTATTCCTGCCTGCCGCACTACTCACCTTCGTCAGCGGATTGCAAACCAGTCGCCCTGTTTGCATCTCAGTGGCAGAACGACCCCTTTGCCGGCAACGGGTCCTACTCCAACTTCCAGGTCGGGCTCGAGGCCGGCGACAAGGACATTGAAACTATGAGGATTGGTATGGGTCCTGATCGGGGAATCTGGTTCGCGGGTGAGCACACGGCCCCCTTTGTTGGCCTCGGCACGACCACAGGCGCGTATTGGAGTGGAGAGCGCGCCGCAGGTCAAATTTGTGACCTGTACAGCTTAGGGAAACTTGGGATGGGCGTAAAGAGGGACGACTCTCTGCCCTCAGCGACGGCGGCTAGTGTTCCGGGTGGTCCGGCTGGGGTTCACGCTGGCGCTGGAGCAGAGAGCTAGCTAGCGCCAACCTTGGTTGAAGAATGACTGATGAGACCATGAGTTGTCCATACGACCGTATATAAATTTGATCTGGCCGATATTTCAATATAGACGTCTATTGTCAGTGAGCAGAATGATGTGGATGTGAGGGATTTGTAGAGTTGTCTCTTATTTTGTATAGTGTTTACTACACATACACACAAATATCATATGGACAGGAATTTATTTCTAAGTATGAAACTGACTGATACTATCAATCAACTGTATGTGATCAAGAATCTTAAATAAGTCCGTCGTCGTGAAACAAACGAAAAAACTGGAGAAATCTTAACAGCCATCATCAGACCGGTCTAGAAATAGTTTAAGATATAAGCCCTCTAGAATAACGAGAGAGCATCTACGAAATATAATATAAACAAAGTGAAAGATTGAGTGGACCAGGTCAGGTCAGTTCCAGGTCCAACCGATCCCCCTGGTTAGGCCAGGCAAGATGGGGGAAAAAAGAAAAGAAAACAGCCGCGTAGGGTGAATTTTTTTTGCTAATTCTTTCCTTCAATTGAAGACGCATCGCAATGTTTGGGTGAAAAACAAAAAAAAGAAAGAGTGTACCAATCTACCGAGTCATGAGCCTGGATCGCTTGAAGCAAACATTCTTTGAATAAATCACGTATCTATCTAGCAAATGAAAGTACATGTTTGTATGTAGTTACAACAACCAGGAATATAATAATAAGCCGTTGTTAAGCAACTCAATCTGCGTCAAGCTAGTTGTGCAAATCTCCATCATGTTGTCAGCAAAGAAGTTAGGGTTTCAAACGCAAATTGGAATTTTTGGGAAAAAGAAAAGAAAAGAAAAGAAAAGAAAAGAAAAGAAACCCCATTCAATACTTGGCTCGCACAGTACCGTCTGAGATTCCATCGTATTCCAACTCGAAGAAAATGGAGGCTGATGTGGGTGTCATCGTCAGATCATAGTTGATCTTATAATACTCTAAGCCTTTGGAGTTCCTGTATTTCAGAAACAGTTTCTTTGGGACGTCGCTGAGATCAACGCTCAGTGTGCACAATGGAAGGATGTCTGTGAAATTTGAAGGTCAGGTCAGTCCTTCTGTCGTTTTTTTCCCCTTTTCCATTCGAAACAGAAAAAAGATAATAGGGGAAAATGGGTTAGATGTAGCTTACCTGGAGCATATACATCTGGTGCCCGATCCTTGTTGCAGAAATACAAAGTCTCCGTGAATGTTATTTTGTTGGCATCCTTGCATTTCCAAACTCGATAAAAACTCATTTTAATCGGATCGTTCTCTGAAATTGATTCGCCCTGTAGAGATAGTGACCAAGTTTTAGTTTGATGATCTCGACAGGGTATGATACATATATCTCTCTGAGTTCTCACCTTTCGAACATACCATCTCATGCGATCATCGACAAACCAATCTTCTTCGATGGGATCCCAACGTGCCTCGTTCTTGTTGTGATGCTCTGCTTCGTACCTTTTGTAGCAACTCACACCATAATGGCGTCGTGCTCTCCGACTTTCAACTTGATTTCCGTCCAGTCCACGAATTACGGCGCCACTGTGCTCCTTTTAATATATTTGTAGCCAATAATGTAAGATAAGAAGATTACATACCGTACAACGGCTGACCAACTATATATTTGTGTTAGCGACTGGTTACATTGATTTTTTTTCCCCCCTCTCATAAACTTACGCGTTTGGTGGTTGCATCACATCAATGGTCGGATATGCATTTTTCAGGCGGCGAAAGAGATACTCTGAGGCACCGAAGCCTCTGACAAGCATTATGGCCTGAATTTGTTAACTTCTTGCTCTTAATAAGGTAGGCACACGCTTTCACCTTAGCGAGAATCCCACCGCCGATATCTGCTCCACCTGTGATTGCACTAAACGCTCAATCTCGTGTACGATAGGGTCAAATATTCCTTCTACTTGAGCCCTGAAACACAAATCAGCACTTCCAGCTGGCTTTGTACTAAATTGGATATTCACCTGCTGAGCTGAAGGAACCCGCCTTCTAGGTCGATGTCTGGATTATCACTAGCGCCAGGGATGGGCACGAAGTAATCAACGTCTGAAAACCCATCGTCTTCCAGTCGTCCGACGTATCTAGGTTTGACATGGTCCTGCCAGTACTTCATTGCGACCTCTCTGGTTTTTTGAGGCATAGTCATATATGCCGTCTGCCCAAACAATTGCTCCAGCAACTCTTCGAATCTTTCATCTAATAGCATGGAGCCACAGATGCCCCCTGAACTTGTCAGTATTAATATTTCTTTTGTTATCAGATGAAACTTACTATCGCCTGCAGTCACTTCCTCCAAGTTCAAAGGCTCAACACTTTTAAGACGGTACGAAATAAGATCCTAGTCTCGCGTTATTTTCCTGAATCCTCTTTGCTTTTCGGAGTACATGCAACTGTTCCTCCTCCAGCATCACAAACAATGATAACGTCCCTACTCTAGTTTTGTGAGATGCCAGAAATTCACTGTATGGTGTGGGAGAATTACCGTTACTGAATTTGGCTCAATCTTTCTGAGGCAGTATAGCGCAGCGGCTTCTGGCTCTGATACCAAAGAGATATCAGATGCAGAGATGCCCGCACGGACAGCTGCTTTCCACGTGGCATCTTTCGCTTTATCGGACCATACTGCTGGGACGGTGAGTATGAATCTCATTTCCATGCTACCGAATGCTTCTCCGAATCGTCGTTTCAGTACTTCTTTGACATTGGAGACAAGCTTCCGCAAGTACTCTCCAGAAACCTCAACCGCATCTTTGTCCAGCCTCTTCAAAATCTTTTTTGACGCGAGAGCTGGGCTGTAACGACTTTCCTGGCTCTCGTCGAGCAGGAGCTTGACACCTCGGATTGTGTCTCCAGATAAGCCGGTTTGATAGCCCCACTGGAATTCCCGATTCTCGTAGGATACTGTTGTCGGAACTTTAGAGTTGTTCCTGTAACAAGTCAGAGACTGCTCATAGATCTTGTTTAGATCGGATATCTCACTGTTTCCTCCGCCGGGCCATGTAGACACTACTTCAACATTCTCATACTCTCCTGCAAGAGCCCAGGCAATCTTTCGGTTGTCAGATTGGGTGTGACTGAAGCAAAGATACAAGGTAATCTTACCCACTGTAGGTAGTGCCGAAATCAAGCCCTATACTGACAGATGGGCCTTCCATATTTGCTGAATGACCGTTTCAGGGCAACGAAGAAGAGCTCGAGAAGAGGGACATACAAGGAAAATCCTAGTGTCCAACAATGCCCAGTTATCTCGTGTCTTTCCTGTTAGAATGAAACTGGAATAGTGAAACAGTGCTGATGGAAGTAGTCTGCTAGACATGTCTTTTAGTTAACGTCAGAGAAAGCATTCCCTCACGACAGAGCGGTCTTAGTATGCTGGCTGAGACGGTCGTTCGCAGTTTCCATGATGCAACACTTCCCTTAGACGTGAAAGTTCCTCGGCGGCCTTAGCAGGCAGCCTCCCACGATTGTTGACACGGCAGAAGCAGAGCTCATCACACTGAATTTTCTTTCTCCCTTCTCTCTCCAGGACTGACATGCCATTTCTTGTAAACGTTCAGGATGTGGAACATTTTTTGGTGGTAAGTTTTCCTCTTCTCGATCGCGTGGTAATGAAAGATATCCGCATAACTTAGGTAATGAACAAGTATCTCTAACAGTCGTGACAGGCCTCTCATACGTAAGTAACCCCACAATGCAGAAACGGAATCGAGACCGTTCTTATTCCCGGTTGCGAACTTAGCAACTGTTTAGCAGGAGGGCTGGCTGATTCGTTCTTGGTCCGGGCTAATTTCAAGCAGAAAGACAAGAAAATCACAAGGAAGACAGGTTTCAACATGGAGAGAATGTAAGTGAAGCAGAAGACTTGACTGAAATACGAAGCTCATGTTTTTCCCAGATTATGCATTCCTTGAAGTCGAAGGTCGAGAAACTCAAGTTAGCGAAAGCGAGCGCGGAGGAGAAAATACGACGCCAAAGAGAACTGCTCCAGCAAGCCCGTCGAGAAGCATCAGCCGCAGCTGATCGGCATAGATACCAGTTGACGGCCTATACCAAACGGCTGAATTTCCTTCAATCGCGACCTGACAATCTCAATGATGAGGAATGTGCACAGCTAACACGTCAACTCTGTCGACATCTTGATATCTGGGTTAAAAAGAATTTTAGTGATGCATCGATTCTGAACACTATGACGGTCGACTCTCTTCATGCAAGTGGGTTGGAGGTTGTAGTCGCAACTGGTTATCCCCAGAATGCACATCAACGCCGTGAACTTATCCAGGATTTGATTACCAGATACGTGCATGCAGTTATTTTTTCGCACCCCATCTTTGGGGTTTGCGACGATAGTCTGGAAAAGATGTTGATGACCGTCAATCATGAAGTAATGAATCTGTGTAAGAGGCCTCTCAAACACTCATTTGGGCACGATGCCAACTGATAAGCAGGTGCAAATCATGTGTGGGAACACTGGCGCTCTGCCACAAGCATTGCGTTGGAATCCCTGACGAAGTCCACATGGCAAGAATGGTGTCAAGAAATGGTTGGAGCTGTAGAAAACGCATTTTCTCAGTACTCCGGGACAGAGTCAAAATCGAGGACAGCGCATCTGCAAGAGTTCTTGCAGAATTGCGCGAAGTTCAAGCGCAGACTGGAACGACAAGAACACACATATCGTTTTGAAAGCAGTGATCCTGGAACGGCCTTCATACCTGAGAAAATGCACAGCCTCACAGCTGAGGAAAGCCCTGATAGTACCATCCTACTAAGCCTCTGGCCATCTCTTTGGAAGGACACAAAAAGCGGGTCCCGGCTAATCGAACACGAACTGGTATGGACGATAAGTCCATCGCCATCGAGCGAGGCAAGTGATGGTGACCCCAAGAAGGAGGATTGTGACTTCGACTATGGGGAGAAGGAGGGTGAAGTGATCAACCCGCAAGAAACGTCGAGTAAGCCTGCAGAGGACTCGCTGGAGCCACCATCTCAGCATGAAACATGAGCGTTGTGGGCTCATCTGCCAACTCTACCATGGCTTTTTTTTTCAATATCGGTAGCAGTAACTGCTGGGACTCCTCTTAAGGCTGTAAAGAAGGACCTTTGTATGACGTGACATTAAGGAAGTGGTGTTGACTGGAATTGCTGTTCTTCTTCTACTCCTCCTCAAAGCTTCCTGGCTAGTTTTTGACATGATACCTACATCCCTGCATCGCTGGAAAACAAGCATAATATATTTCGCTCAGAAGCAAGTTGCTAGATATGTAGGCAGCTAACTTTGACTATGTACAGCTAGTCATCATCCAAGGGGGCCAGCCCACCCTGTTATCGTCCACGAGTAAATAAATAAACACCGGAACTGAACAAAAAATCCAGACGTCATGCACAGACAAACCCCGCCAGCAGAGATCCGTTGCCGAGACATCAAGTAAAGAAAGGCATGACATGGTAAACACCATAACGAGAATCCCAGTTACCGTCTTCTTTCCATTTACATCAAAGACACGCAAGAAGGAAGAAAAAACACGCAAGAAGGAAGAAAAAAAAACAAGTAGCTCACCCGTAGACAAATTGGGTATCAGGACACCATGCAGAGTGAACGCCATTGTGCTGGTAAAAGAAAACCGCTCTTTCGCGAAATGCAGGGTTTCGTAATGATACAACGCCGACTCTTTGTCCGTTGAAGAAAGCTCCGACGAGAAGGAAAAGCCTGACAGCGAGAAGCTGTACTTTGAGGGTTAGAATGCTCTAAAGCGAGATCAATCCTCCCAGATGGTTTCCAAATCGAAATCTTGGCGCCGCTCTGCTCCACAGACACTCCACCGCTTCCGCTTGTCGGCTCTCGTCCCATAGCCGCCAAACCCCCGCATACTGCTAGGACTAGGACAGTCGGCATTTGAACGTCGTCGAGTACTATCAGCGTATGCTGCCGCTGCGGCCTCCTGGTTGTCTGCAGCCAGCTTTAATTGTGCAATCTGATCTGCTTCGACAGCAGCTGCTTCGGCATCGGGAATGTCTGGAATAGTCTCCAGAGAGGAGATGCTCGGGCTACGGGAGCGGATGCTGGTTGGAGTCGACGGCATTGAAGACGCAGAGGAGAGCGAAGCCCCGGGATAAGGCTCATTGAATTTCGTGGCCAAGATGACTGGGGATGAACGTGAGGAAGTCGGGCTGCTGGTGGGATTGCTTATGGCGCTGGAAAAAGTGGTGTTCAGAGGAGACGGCTGTCGACGGCCGGAACGGGGATAAGTGTGGTGAATCGATGGAGGTGATGGCGGGGATGTTGCCGGTAGTTCTGAATCGGTGGAATCGGAGCCAACAGCAGTTTCGAGCTCAGCATGCTCCGAGATGGTCAGAGAGGCCAGGCTGGGGGGTCTTGTATCCTCTGTCGTCCGCAGAGGACTGTGTCTTCTGGTCGAGTGATCCATTGGACTCGATGGTCTTCCCAGATAGGAGGGAAAGATACAACGTCCTCGTGAGTCCAACCCCGGGGAAGAGTGGGCTCTTGTCATCGATTGTGGTAGAGAGCTAGCTAGAGACCGGGATCGAGTATGAGCTCGTGCGAACGGTGAGCGGTTCCGCGGAGGAGCGAGGAAGTTGGGAGACAGCGGGGGAATTGGCGCAGCATCTCCCAGCAGCTTTGATCTGCCAGCCTCCTGAGAGGAGTGGCCCTGGGATTCGGGTTCAGTTGGGCTGGGAGGCAGCCTTATCTGTTCAGGAGGCAGTGGAGAGTCCACCATGGTGACGTGAGGACTGGACGATGGACGGCGTGGATCTGGAGATTATGATTTCATGCTGCTTCAGGGGACGGGAGCCGCCGGGAGAGCGTTCTGGTCGCGTTGAGGACTGAATACTCGATGGGTCCGATTGGGATTCGACAGAGACGCAGCCGAAGAGGGAGCACAACAAGAACGGCAGGGCGACCGGAGAGGATCAGAGGGTCAGAAGCGAGCCATGGTCGCAGGCATGTCCGCAGAAGCCGATTGCAAGGCGAGGGAACGGGGCTGGGGAAGCACTGGGCAGGCAACGCGATAGGAAAGGGGGAGGCGGAGGAGAGCATGGAAATGGAAGGCCGGAGAAGGAGCGGCTTGGCGTGGTCGGGGCGCCCGCGGGATCGGATCTCGGGGATCTCCCGGTGCCACAGCTGGCCTCGTGGGGAACGACAGCCATCTACTGTCAACTGCCAACTCCGTCAGAGTCTGCAGTCTGGACTCGACTGTCACTTCCAGCCTTCCGCTTGCGGACTCTCCACGACATCGACAGACGACACACTCGTTGATGCAATCGAGTCGCCGACAACAGCAGGACAGTCGACATGCAGCACACACTGCATGCCACGTTCTGTCCGACGCGCACGTTGAGCGCCACTCCGCGCATCCTATCGTCGGCTCCACCGCCTGTCTGCACCCTTGACGTCTTGGCAAGCGGACGCTGAGCCTCTGACCTTGTGACGAGAAACCGAACACAGTTTACCTTCAGATCGCCTATACCACTGGATAACAGGATCATTATTGCGGTTCAAGCTAAGGATTGACTAAGAAAAAAAAAGGGAGCGGAGTTATGGTGCATGTTTGCTATGAACGAGTCAGGGGAAACACGGTTCAGTCCGTATACCATAAACTGGCCCCTTTTCTTTTCTCTGCCTTTCTTTTTCCCCAGCGATGAGACGCAATGAACGTGCAAAAATGCAGGCACGCCATATAAATTCCATCATTCCATCCAAACGGCTACCTTATTCCCCCCTTTGCACCTTTTTGGCCTCACTCTTCCGGATATACGTCTCCCGCACCGGGTCACCCTCGTCCTTGAACACCACCCACTCGCCAATACCGTATTCCGGCGGCACTCTTTTCACGCCCCGTCCTCCGCCGCCGATGATCAGGTTCCCGGGGCGGTAGTTGGGATCTGCTTTGAGGCGGCGGATGGCAGAGACATGGATCTGTGCATCGTTGGGGATATCGCGCACTTCTCCACACGGCAAGGGCCACCGGATGGGCTTCCATGAGCCGTCGGGCTGCAAGTCCATGCGCCGGAACGGAAGATACTCCATGAGACGCCAGACGAGCACTGATGTCCACGGCAGCCCTTTGCCGTACTTGAGGCAGTCATGCAGAACCCCCTTGGTGCTCGAGAGCTCCAGGGCATTGCGGAAGCGATAGCTTGCCACACTCTGATTCCTATCATCCTCATTGTCTGGAACCTTGATCGAGATCCCATCCGGACCATCCTTTCTTTCACTGTGGCCCTCCGCTTCTTGACAGACAGTCCACGTTGGCTCCTGGAGTTCGCGGATGGGCGAGACTTCGCCCACGTATTCCTCGCAGCACTCTAACTGCTTCAGTTTCTTGGGATCGAACTGCAGTCCTGCCCGTTGTGCTTCCTGGACCATCCAAACAAGGGGGGCGTGGCTCAGTGGCCATATTTCTCCCTTGCTGAGCTTCCATCCTCCTCCGATGTCGGCATGTCCACCGGGGAACCAGACTTCCCGGATGTCTTGAGCGCTCTCGTCCTCTTCGATCACCCTCAATGGCACCTGAAGAGAGGTTGCAGAGATGCCACTGTTAATCGAGGCCAAGTCCTCAGTCGAGGCCGTCGGGATGGGCACCGCGAGGTTCAGCTGCCGATTCCTGCTATTAGGTGAGGGCGCTCGGTATCGCTGCTCGTTGCGGAGACTGCCCGGGCGCGAGCCGCGAGGAGTACGGTACACGGATTCGGTCTCATTCTGCTCCCTTTTTGATGGCTCCTCTTCCTGATTACCTAGTTCTTGATTCTCCGGGTCGTTGTTAAGGATAATTTTGGGGACGTTATCCTTATCAGGCTTGATATAATGCAGGTGTCGTTTCAAGAGGTGAGCTCCTCTCGGAGATCGCTGCCACGGCTTGACTTCGGAAATAAGGTCTTGACGGAACTTGGCACGTCGCTCGTCAATTCCCACCGCGTGGCGGATGACTCGGGCTGAACTTCGGGCAGTATATGGAAATTTGCTCCTCTGCATCCAAGCCGATTCGAACCGGGGCACGCTGTTGACGGTGTCAAAGAGGCCCATAAATCGAATCCGACTGATGGGCCGGCTGAACGTTTCGCGGAAAGCTTTCATATAGTTGAACAGTTGTCTCTTCTTTTCTTGGTCCTCTTCCGTGTTTCCTCTCCGCTGCTGCCATTTAGCAAAGGTTTTCCATGCAAATCGGATCAATTCTTCGTTTCCAGCTTCGAGCAAGCCAATATAGTCAAGCATTTCGGCCAAGAAGCGCGCGATATAGGCGCCGCGGCTGAAGCCAAAGAAGTAAATCTCGTCGCCAGGGCTATAATACCGCATCAGGAATTTATACCCGCCCATGACATGCTGGTCAAACGATGATCCGATAGCGGAATCCTTGGCCTTCAAGTAGGCGGACTTGATCCGATGAAAAGTGCCTGTATTGGACAGTGATGTGGACGTCACATAGGTACCAATCCCTGGCTGATAGTAGTGGTATTGGTTACCCTTGCTGCGATCCAGCATCTAAAAGATCGTCTATCAGCCACTACTTCCCCTGCGCGGGAGGAATTGCAATCTTCGCACGGCAGGCGACTTACGCGAAAGATCTTGAGCACATTGCTATCGGACTCGTCACCGCTGAACTTGTTGCCAGTGCCGTCAAAACAGAGAACGAACGTCTTCGGAGCTGGCTGAGGGCCGAAGGGCTCCATGTTGGCTTATCAACAGCCTCCACAGCGTCTTACTCGGTTTTACGTCGCAGTCCAAAGACAGGAAAGAACCATATGAGTATGGATACCTGACTGCCTCTGGCCGAATGGAGGTAGCAATTATATAGCAAATACCGACGGCAGTTCTTTGCTCAAGGCCATGTCACATACATGCGCCGGCGGGGAATGATACACCACCTGTCAAGGCTCGTTCCTGAGGGGCGTGCGCGCAAGACAGGTTTCGAGGCATCCATTCCAAACGACGCCTTTGCCTTGGATCAACACGGCGCAAGCCCTCCTGGGAGTCCTGGAAATGCTGTGAGGCTCAACACCGAGTGGAGCAATCTGTCGGGAACGGGTCGCTCGAAGCAGGTGCTTTTTCTTTTTCATTAGTCATGCGTTTTTTTTGTCCCCCTCTGGTCCTCCCAAAAAGTGGGCGGTAGTTGTTCGCAGTTCATCTCGTGCCTCTCGCTGAAAAGCATCTTTGACAGCCTTGAACGCAGGTATGGTCTCTCCCCAAAGGCCCTTTGCCATGTGTATGATTGGTTGAGACTTCTTTCCGTGCAGTAGTTGACGTCGTCTTAGATTCTTCACGAGGTGGAGCCGTGGAAGACTTCGGTAGCTTGCGGCCCGCGGGACAACCCTGAATTTCACCGCAGACTAGCCAAACGAACGCCGAAAGAACAGATCCCAGAATGCATGAGGCATTGCGCCACGATCGCGGGCTTGGACACAACGGGAAAGGACAGGCGATTATTCTTGATCTAATCTCCTCTGCCTTGATGTGGCGTCCAGAGGGACCAAGGAGCGGCAGCATCATCAGAGGCCTCTGGATCATAAACGAAGGATTATCCATGTCTTGCATTGTTGACAACTCGACTGCATGTCAAAGTCTAGTCTGAGTTCAGGCCGACCCGGAGCCTGCATACGGATCGGGAATGGATCAGCATTGTCACGCACGAACGATCTCGGCGCACGCTGGCCCCGTCGAAGCCTCCTCGCTGATCCGATCCCGCCAGTCTTTCCTCAGAGAAGCTAAGTGAGCGGGCTCTATTCCTCAATTGCTAACCTGGCAGAGCTCTCGGGCTTCCGCGATGGTCTAGCGTCGTCTGGATCCTCCGTCAGGCATGTCCGGAGATCACTTCCAGCGATCGTCATTTTTCCCCATGATCTTTCCGCGGTGGCGGGCTGAAGAAGGATCTAGAGTTTCGCTAGTCTGCGGCGGTCTACCACCGCTCCCTGGCCAGATATCTCCAGGGACCCCGTCCACAGGTGTCTGCCGGCAACTCGAGGCGTCGGCGGGGTTAAGACGATGCGGAGCCTTGCGGGTCGAACCTTCAACCGGGCCGCTGCTCTGGGTCCCCCGGCCTAGCGATCTGCATGGCTGATCTTCATCGCGTCGACTCTGATTGGGCATGGGTCGAGAATTCACGATGCTCCATGTCGGGCTGGCACGCGTCCTCAATAGTCCCCTGATGCACATCATATTTTTCTCGATTTGTCGGGGCAGTGCAGGATCTCTTCTCATGACAGGACGCGAGTGAAAATACCCACGCCAATCGCGCAGAACGCAATGCATCCGGGATTTGTGCTCAACATCTCCATGCAGTCATGCACTCGGTAGATGACCTGCACGGACCAGTAACAATGGGAATTCCAGAGAGACACGGCTTGCTGGGTTCGGGATATGCACGCGGGATTATTCACTGCCTATTACTATCCAAGTGTTGGGATCTCGGCGAGAGTGGGTTTTACATCTTTTAGGTCCTCGCTGGATCCTCAGCACCGTGGCTTGCATTGAGTTATCTGCTTTCCAAATTC
>NW_013563114.1:0-75747 GCF_000968595.1 Rasamsonia emersonii CBS 393.64
CTTGCGCATAAGCCACGATGAGTGTGAACCAGGTTCATGTTCAAAACAGAGACAAGACCAAGAACATTGCATACAAGGCACCGACTGGTTGACTTCAGCGACCACTCCGGCGACGGCCCATCCCTGCCGCGGCAGCGCGTGTCCGGTTGCCGCGCGGCGGTGACGGCTCCTTGACCTTCACTTGCACAACTTCTTCCTCCTCTTCATCTTCTTCGCTGCTCGACTCTTCCTGAGAAGACTCGTGAGGGGCACGATGGGGAAACACTGGCTTGGATGTGTTGCTGCTCCGGTTGGACTCGTTCGAAACGGATCGGTAGGCCTCTCCTAGCCCCGCCGCGTACCGACGAGCCTGGACGCCATAGCGAGGATCCAAGGGAGGCCCGTAAGACTGCAGATACGGAGACTCTTCGAGCGAATAGGGCGCCACGTTGGACAGAGGTCGCTGTGGAGGAGCCCACTGAGGATCATCTGGGAGAGTCCGTGGAAAAGGAAAGTCTCGGGAGGACGACATCGGACGAGCGGTCGAATAACGCTGAGAATGCGGTGACGATTGCTGGAGGTCGGGTGGACTGATCGAGGGCTGAGGACGCAGAGATTGTGTCGTAGGCGTTCGGGGACGTTGAGATGAAGAAGAGCTGGACTGTCGACCATACCCAGCCGAAGACGTTCTTGCCATTCCCCGAGCACCTTCGTCGCCAGCTAGAGGGTATTGAACGTAGTGTTCTCTGCTGCTCCGTCGATCGCCCTTGGAAGGAGACTTGGGGACTGGCTCGTCACTTTTCCTGCGTTTTGACCCGGCTTTTTTCGAGCTGCTGCCCGTCTGCATGCGCTTCCTCTCGAGAGCATCCAACTCGCGCTGGGAGAGTCGCACGTTTTTCTTCCCCAGCATCTGGGCACGCCGGATCCGCTCCAAGGCCCTCTCGACCAGCCACTCCTCCTTGTCCCTCATCGCCAACTGCACCGCATAGGCCACCGTACTGTCCGCATCGTCATCAAGATCGTAGTCCTCGCCGTCCGAAACGTCACTGTCATAATCGTATCCATTGGCCCTGAGTCGCATCGCACGTGCACTGGCCTTGTCCATATTCGCATGTCGTCGTAGGTTCAACGAAGAGCTGCCGAGCCGCACCCCCTCCTGAAGGTCATCATCGTCTTCTCCACTGTCAATCTCCTCAAATCGCACGCCATCGACATCCTCCCACTGCGTCACTCGTCTCCTGACTTGTCCCCCCAGTCGTGCCCCTGGTGGTCTTCCCCATCGGGGCATATCGTAAGGAGTTCGCGGCCGACCACCTAGACCGCCTCCTCGGAAAAAGCATTCTCAATTGGTTTCTCCATCAAAGAGGCGTGACCGAACACAGTCACGCCAGTAGCACCGATCAGCCACAGGACCGTTCCAATGGGCGAGGCAATGATGCCCAGCGGGACGGCAACGACGAGCAGAGCGGTGTAGAGCTGCGAAGATGTCGCGCGGAAGACGCCGATGTCGAGATCACGGCCGCCGAGCTTCCCAATGCCATAGAGACCGCCGCTCACCAAGATGATGACGAACAGAAGTAGGGGGTTGGTGAGCAGGCTGTAGATGCTGAGCATCACAAAGATCAGGGCATAGTTGCTGGAGAAGTACGAGAGGTTGTAGTTGACGCGGCTCTGGACCTCGGCGAAGTTGGCAGGCTTGGACAGACGCTTCAGGTCCAGGAACTCGGAGATGGGCCGCAGGTTTGAGAAACGAGAGCTGAGCGACTGGGCGCGGACGCTGTTGAAGCGATCGGAGAAGCGCGACGTGATCATATCGAGGGGGATCTGGATTGGGGCCATTGTGGTGGTAGTGGTAAGTGGGAAAAGACGAGCGAAGAGAGAACAATAAAACGACTACTGCAGAGGATTGTTCGCGATCAGTATCCGGTAGACAAAGCGTGAAGAACAGGCTGGCAGACGGGGGTGGAAGGAGGAAACAAAAAGCTGGCCGGAAACAATATTAATGTTTGCAGTCGAGACCAACCACGGCAGGATCTGCCCAGGGGCAGCCTCAGCCCGTCCGCGCCTGGCGAATGGCCGCGCAGCCTGGCCTGACAGCGTAAAACGACGGGCTAGGGAAAAAAAAAAGGAATCTCACTTTCAGTATGAGCGATCAACAGACGAGTCCTCGAGTCAGACCGCTCTAGACGTAAAGAACGGCTCTCAACTGCACGTTCGCATCTCGCGAACTACGGTCGAGGCAGCATCTTGCACACCCGCAACAACAGTTCTAGTAGTAGGGACAAGACATACGGCAACGTCACCCAGAAGAACACGGGTCTTCTTTTTCAGAATACTGTATTTATAATATCTACCAGTCTATCCTCGCCTAAACTTCCAGTTCTGCACCTCTGGAGCAAGTGTTTGCTTCCCCGTTTTCTTGCCTCGTTGTGCGCATCGTAATTGGTCCACGTTGGCTGTGAATCTGCGACGCTGCAGTCGGGCTTGCTTGACCGCCCGTAACGAGTCGACAGCTCATCTCCCCAGTCACTAGTCTTCCCAGGCCCAGCATCGCCTTGATTTTGGTCCAGTCGAATTTCCCGGCTCGTCTCTTGCACCCGACTTCTTTCCTTCTCAGTATTTGCCGCTGTTCCCTCCGAGGCAGCAGTAACTTCGGTACCGACTGGGCTTGCTCCGGGCTTGCTCCCATAGGCCCAAAATGAGGCATTCAGCGCTCCAGCTGCTGCTTCTGGCCGTCTTACTGGTACTAGCAGCTGCTTGGACCAAGGAAGGTCTGTTAAGACAAGTCAAGCTCGATATTGGACGCGTGACTGACGTGCCGCAGACCACGAGATTTTCCGTCTCCGCGACGAAATTGCTGCCACGGAGGGCGCGAATGTCACATTTTACGGTGCGAACATTGCCCATTTTCCCTTGGCTGACCTCTCACTGACCTTGCAACTAGATTTCCTAGGTGTTTCGCCCAGTGCGAGCTACGACGACATCACCAAGGCCTACCACAAAAAATCGAAACAACTCCATCCGGACAAGGTCAAACGCGCATTCATCGCGAATAGTGCCAGGGCTCCGAAAGACAAGAAGAAGGGCAAGAAACCAGGGGTCCATGTTTCAAAAGGACCTTCCCAGCGTCAGATCGCTGCCGTGGTCAAGGAAGCCACCGAGCGGTCTGCCCGTCTGAATGCCGCTGCCAATATCCTGCGCGGACCCTCTCGAGAGCGATATGACTATTTTCTCAAAAATGGGTTCCCCAAGTGGAAAGGTACTGGCTATTACTATTCTCGATACCGTCCCGGCCTGGGTACTGTGTTGGTAGGCCTTTTCCTTGCCTTTGGAGGTGTGGCCCACTACGTCGCTCTCGTCCTGTCCTGGAAGCGTCAGCGGGAGTTTGTGGACCGATATATCCGTCAAGCCAGGAAGGCCGCATGGGGGGACGAGCTGGGTATCCGGGGCATTCCTGGTCTGGATTCTCCCAGCCCAGCAGTCTCAGCTCCAGCCCCGGAGGCAGGGGAGAACGGTGCTGTTCCTATGAACCGCCGTCAGAAGCGCATGATGGAGAGAGAAAGTCGCAAAGAGAAGAAAGCCGCCAAGGGTGCCGGACGAGGCAGCGGCTCGGGAACCGCGACTCCTGTGAATGAGGCTGGCCCCGTTGGCGATAGGAAGCGTGTTATTGCCGAGAACGGCAAAGTTCTTGTTGTCGACTCGATCGGCAATGTCTTTCTTGAAGAAGAGACGGAGGATGGCGAGCGACAAGAGTTCTTGCTCGACATCGACGAGATTCCTCGTCCAACCGTTCGTGACACTATTGTCTTCCGATTGCCTGTCTGGTGCTACCGTAAGACAGTGGGCAGATTACTTGGACGATCGTCCGGTGACGAAGTAGCGGGAGAAGAGATCACCGAAACCCACGAGGATGCAGAGACAACCGAGGAGACAAACACCACGGCCGTGTCTGCCGGAACAGCAAGAAAAAGGGGGAAACGAAGCCAGAGGCAGTGAGTGACAGAGAACTGTAATATTTAGATGTATTTTATCTAGAAACTGTACGATACCACAAAAGTTAGGATTTTGCTCGTTTGGAGACGTTTTCTTTGCCCTGTATCGCTCAGGCATGGCCAGACCGTGGCTAGACCATGGACTTTACGAAGTATTGCCTAGTATTTTATGAACGTTGACAGGAAGAGACTCCATGCCAACCAAGCCCATTGTTAGAAAATTGCCATCTTGCTTTTATATCAAACTCGATTATCCCTGAAGCGCTTTTAATTCACTGTTCGCACTCTCTTCTGGCGGTGAACAGAATATAATTCTCCGTACGGATTACTCCGTACTGCATGCAGCACGAATTAAAAAATTAAACACGAAAGACCTGATTTGTATTAATTTAACTCCATTGCTATTCCGCCGGTTCTCCACCGCTCTCCACCCTTGGGTACTGTACGGAGTACTTATTTTCCCACCGCCAGTTCCAGTCGAGTATGACGATGGATACTATCGATAGCATTGGGCAGCCACAATCTTCCCAACCTGACCTAACCTGCCCTGACCTGCCCTGCCAGCCTCCTTTATTCACCCTTTCCCATTCATAGTGAAATGCTCCAGCATAGTCTTAATTCATTGACTGTGGAGATTACTTTCATGAAATCTACAGTATAAGCACGACGGCGAGGTACCTACGGAATAGACGCGCCTGGATGGAATGGATGGATGGATACGATACCTACCTAATGCAGCGCGGTCAGGTCCACCGTATACATCACAACCCATCGCATCCTTGGAGCCAAACAAACGCAAATACAAACGTAAGCAATCCAGCCTCTATTTTTTTTCTCTCTTTCCTCTCTCCTTATCGACCTCGTTCTTTCCTTTCTTTCCTTTTCATACAATTGACAATTCCATGTCTTAACCTTTTCAATTGTTTAACTTTCTTGCCTGCTGAACCCTATTGACTATGGGCATCTGGCATCTTTATTTTTTTTGTTCATTCTGCTCACAGTATTTACATTGGCAGGGCGATGACAAGCTGAAAAGCAACTGGTTCATTATCTAAAGAATACGATTCATGGCGCCTGAATTCCAGAGAGATCTAGTGAATCGATCTATCGAGAGAGAAATATTCGTGCAATATCGCAGTGATGTCATCGTCAACCCTTTTCTTTCCCAGCTGCTTTCTCAGTTTCTCTCCCTCCCTCTGTCATTGCTGTCGCGCTGTTTTGTCCTCGTTTCTGTCGGGTATGACTTGAAACACATTTCTCATTCCATCACGTTTGATTCGGAAATCCCCAGGAAAGCAAAAAAAAAAGGAACAAAGAGTGTAAGAAATACTGCCGCCCCATGTCAAAGAATATATGCCCATTCCCTTGGTATCTTCGCATTCGCAATTCATTCATTAACATCGTGAAGGTCCAGCATGAAATTCGCCCATCTCAAATCAATTCGATTTCAAACGAGCGTATCCGACACTGGTCAGTCGGTAACCAGTCCGCAATGGTTACATAAACATCTTTGCAATGGTCATCAATCCGTGCACACTCTCGCTCAACCCACTGCCGCCTGCGCTGCCGAATCCGCTGCTGCTGGCACTCTTGCCCCTTAGACTTCTTGGCAGTCGTATGCCAATGGTCGCGAGCAGCTTCTGCAGGATCCCGCCGGTGATGAGAGGCACGATGACCAGCAGGAACACCTTGATCGGGTGCCGCTGGGCGTAGTGATAGATATGCCGTAGCAGACGCTTGATCCGATGGACGATCCGCTGGATGAAGCCGGAGCGCGGGCGAGCGCGACGCGAGGATGACGACGAGGAAAAGAACGAGCTGGTTGACCGGTTGATGCGGCCGCCCAGGCTGAAGATCGAGGGGGCTGAATGCCGCGAGTGATGCGTCGAAGAATACACCGACGAGGCGCGACGAGGAGAGCGCTTGCGGACAATATATCCCTTGGACGAGGAGGTTCCGTCAAACCAGCCCATGGTGCTGTCCGTTCTTTTTACAGGAACGCTAGGCGCAAGAAAAGACACTGCGCGATGCAATTGATCTGGGTGAGGAAAACCAATTGAGGGGAATGACGCCCGTTATCAATTGCCACCTCCACAATCAGAACGGCAGACTAGGCGGTCTGGAGATAGCACCCAATGACACACACCCCTGTGCAGATACAGAAATTGAATTGAAATATCTGCAGGTACAGAGTAATATCGAACATCAAAATCAGTGACAGCGACAATCTGTCCTCAACTGCAAGTCCTGAGGACCAGCTTCACTGGGCGAGTGGCTGGGGCCCGCGGGTTTCAGCTATCTCCTCCGGGCTGCTCGTCAATGTCCGTGGAACGGCCCGGGGTGGCTGGCGAGGCTGGGGCAGCTCATTGGTCGAAGCTGTCAGGCACTCCGAGGCGGGACGCGGAAAGAAACTCCATCACGTGAATGCCCCTCGGGCAGGATGTGGCTGGTGAAAAGTGTGGCGCAGCCAGCGTGTGAATGGCGACGTCATCGCTCTGCCAGACATTTGGCCAAAGCAGATTGGTGGTATACTCCGTAGACGCTGGACTGCCAGGTGTAAGTCTGACTACTGCTTTTTAAAGCTGTAGTACTTTTTGCCTCGTAGCAACAATTGTGGAATACATAGTTGTGAACAGTGATATCGTCCTTTAAGAACTGGCGTAACTGTATATGTGCCATGTCGAGTAAGTGCAGCGCAGAAGAAGAACAAGCAAAATATGTACCGATTAGAAGCTAATATCCACTGTCAGATAAACCAGATTACTGTATGTATTGTCCTGAGAAAACCTTACATCCAGTCTAACCGTGCAAACGCAGACAAGATCCTTGGGGTCTCGCCCAATGCAACACAGCAACAGATCCGCGAAGCGTACAAAAGGTCTGCCCATGTCAGATATAGTATGACTTTTTTTTCTCTAATACTCCTCCGCTGTCTACAGGGCATCTCTAAAGTCGCATCCTGACCGTGTCCCCGTCGACTCGCCCGAGCGACCCGCTCGCACTCGGGAATTCCAGCGCATCAACGATGCCTACTACACGCTCTCGGACCCAGGCCGACGGCGCGAGTATGACAGAGCCCGTCAAGAACACTTCCGAGATGGAGGCGACACAACCGCAGAAGAAAAAGAAGAGGACGTCCCACGACGCGGTGGCGCGGGGGGCTTTCCCTGGTCGACATTCGGCTTTGGAGGCCCTTCGGAGCGCGACCGCCAGAACCGCGACTCGCAGCAGTTCGGGTCGGTATTCGAAGAGATGCTGCGGGACGAGGGCCTGGCAGCGACAAGCGAGGAGGAAGAGGCCGATGGGCAGGACAGGAGAAGACGCACCACGCCGACGCAGCGGTTCTGGTCCATCGTCGGGGGCATCAGCGGCGGCGCGCTGGGGTTCATCGTCGCCAACGTCCCCGGTGCGCTGGCCGGGGCTGTCGCAGGCAACAGGCTGGGGGCGATTCGCGATGCCAGGGGGAAGAGTGTCTATGACGTGTTCCTGGAACTGCCGCAGTCGGATAAAGCAAGGCTGCTGAGTGAGCTGGCTGCCAGGGTGTTGCAGACGACTTTGAATCAGTGACGCGACTCTTTGCCATCATATTCACTTGTTTTATCTATTTTATTTTTTCTTCTTTGCTCTAATTTCGTGAAATATGTGAGATCGTGATCGTGCTTATTATTAAACGGCTGAGCCTGAGGGTAGGTACAGTACAAGTATGTATACAGAGTAGGGAAGGACTTTCTGAATAGCAAAGCGAGCTTAATCTCTAGTGGAGATGTACAGTACATGGATACATGCACTACTCTAGCTGCTTTCAAATCTATTGGTATCTAAGAGACAGAAATCTGAGTCAGTCGCTTTATTTAGTACATGCATCTTCTCTAGGGCTTTTCGACGAGCTTTTTTTTGTTCATTTCATTTCATTCTTTCTTCTTTGACACATATGAATAAAGTCTATGTTAAGCACCCTAGGTAACTACTTACATGCAATGAAGATTCATCCCTTGTTGTTTATCTGGAATACTCCTATATACGGAGTACTCCGTACTACTCACACTCCTAGGACGTCGCAGCTGCCTCATTCGGCTTACCGAGCAACCCGTGCAACTCCACTCTCCGCTCTCCGTCTAGCCCTGTTGGGGCTAGTGCCTGCACCGTGCTTCCCGCCGAGCTCCCGTCGGCCCCCACCAGCCCCGTCCTGTCGTCTGGGTTGGTGGCTGCCGATCCAATAATTTTAATTAATACCACATACTACACGACTCCAGGTAATGATACGGAGTACTCCGAACCATATGGGTACGGGGTTTGTATGTACGGGGTATACGATACGGAGTACATCGTCTGTCTACGTGTCTACGTGTATGTACGCTTCCTCCCATGATACATGTACTACGCTGCATTTTACGTTGCATTTTGTTTACTGTTGACGCAGTTAATTTAATTGTTGGAATTCTCGATATCGACCTTGTTATGATTTTGGATAGGAACGAGAGAGAAGATAAAAACAGGAAAAGAAACGAGCGGAAGGGGGGAGAATTATTGCGCATCGCTGCACACATATATTATGACTTTTTGTAGTTAGTTAGAGAAAAAGAAAATCGTACATTTCCCAGAGTCAATTACATTAATGCTCACATTGACATTGACATTCAATATTCAGTCAAGAATTCCTCGAGGAACTCCGTTTATTGGACAGGTCCTTCAGCTCTTGGCTGTCCACTTGCTCGCCACTGCCCGAGAAGCTCTGCAGCCTCTGCTTGCCACGTGACAGGTACACATCATCCAGGTTTCGACCGGCCAGTGTCGATGGGAGGCTGGTCTTGCGCGACGACCTCCCAAACAGACTGTTCCATAGATGGCGACATGCCGTTTGCGACGTGATGATGTACACGATGACGTTCCAGAAGGCTTGCAGAGGGAAGACAAAAGACGCGACGTAGTTGAGCGGGAAATTAACCACGCCGGGCTTCACCAGGGCATATACTCGGTTGACACTGGATGGGATCTGAAAAGGTGAGGGTTAGATTATCGATTCATACTCGACATTAGAAAAGAGACCTACCCAAGTGATCAGCAGTGCGATGAAGAACAAAAATGCAACCCGAGCATAGAGCCATGCCTCGGCATTCGTCTCGCGCTCGGCCACATTTCTCGTGATGCTTCGCATCCGCAAGGCCGCCGGCAGTGGTCTGCTCTGTCTCTGAGGATCGACGCGAACTTCGACGTGGTAAGGGTCAATGTCAGGATAGGTTTCAAAACCCTGTTGCCCACCAGCGTCCTTCACGATGGGGCGCTCATCGGTAGTGACTTCGATCTCAGTCGTAATCGTGTTGACGAACGGATTCTCATTCAGCGGGTTCAGGAAGCCATCAAGGTGCTGTCGCTTATCCCAGATGACCTTTGCTGCCATTCCATAAACAACGAAAGCAAACAAGATAGCAACCCTGCATTATATTGGATTTAGTCTGTGACTGCGGTGAACATCTATTTTCGGTCACTTACCACACGATACCATAGAGGAAAGCGATTCGCATAAAGTCCCATTCTTCGGTGATCCAGCACCAAATGATAGCTGGTCCGTAGATGTGTCCTCGGTCCTTAGTTGAGAGGAAGATGAAAATGAGGGCTGGGATGAAAGACAACCCATAACAAACCAGCAGATATGCGTTGTCTAGCGATCGCAGCTGCTCCACGGTATACCCCCGAAAGAAGACCAGATACACGTTGAGAGCCATGCAACAGGCCCAATAGCAGTCAACTCCCAAGAACATCTGGACCAAGAACGCTTGAAATTGACATAGCGGCGACAGCGGGCCAGCTGTCGGCCCGGCTTCAGAGATTAAGGCTGCGATATTGGAGCCCAGGTTTCCCCATGTTGCGAAGAAAATGAGTCGATTGATCGGTTTGTTGAAGCCCGGAGAAAAGAGATAGGTCAGAACGACAAAGACGATGCCGACGATTGAAATGCACGAGTTGACCCGTTCCGTCACCACCAAAGCCGTGTACTGATGTGGTGTTAAGCCTTCGATCATCTTGTCAAGATATGTACCTGGCTTCGCGGATACTGTCCAGTGTTGAGAAGGTCATGTAGTTGATGCAACGCCGTCAGTGGCAGAGCACTAGGCGCGATACATTGCCACCAGCACCGCAGAGAAGTCAGATGCAACAGTGAATAGTGATAGAGAAGGGGAGAACGGCCTCACATATACTAGGCGCCTGGAAGTGACATGCAGACGCACAACGCCACGCCATGTGGTGACAGCGCCAGCACGGCAGATAGTAAAAATTAGTGCCGCAGGGAAAAGGAAGCTCGAAATCCATGTGGTGAACCAGTTACTCGACGGAATAGAGGCCGTCTAGACGCCATCTCCAGATCTGCAAACTCTGTGACAGGCGCCCCTTAGTGATTCCTGCGGAGGGATTTAGCAGCCAGACCTATGACGAATCAAGGACGACCAAACACTTGGTGATTGTGCAGACCAAGTTAGATGGCCGAGGCCGGCAACGATGGTCAGTGTCTGCAGAACCCAGATGACTTAACACTATGTGGCTAGCGCGGTGAGTGAGGGCATACCACAGTTGCAGCCCAAACCGGCCCAGGCCAGACCGTCAACAGGCCGTCTTCCTTCGGGACTTTTTCTCTACTCCGTACAGATTGTGCGATAAGAGCGACTGCACGTCGCAGCTGGGACTAATAATTAATTAATGCCCGGAATGCTGAGACATACGTGTACGTATTACACCGGTGTGTTAGGAGTTGTAGTTCTCTTGCGCCGGTGCTGGCCTCAATTCAAGAGCATTGTGCATGCAATATATTGTATATTTTGCTTCATTAGTTAGTAATTGCGCTCAAGCCTCTCCAGCACATGGCGTGGCGGCAGAGCGCGCTGCAGAACTACAGTTCGAGAAAGCGATTAGTGATGCCAACAGTGATGAATCCATCATCGTGGATGGGAGCGGCATGAAGCACGCGGAAGCCGTTATTCTAATATGTTGCATGGAAGGATTGATCTAGAGACACCGGTTGGAATCCTTCCAGGCCCTAGCACAAGCACGGCGCCTACGCCATGAAGGCCTAGCCAGGCACTAAGCCTACGCACGATGCGCTAGGATGTCCTGAAATTGGTCAAGATTCTCGACCTTATTAAGGGGTGGACCCCAACCTAATACATGTTTAACCATAAAGGTATCTAGAACACAAACAAGCCCTGTAGATCTCACGAGCTACCCTAGCGTCCATGAATCCTGAACTACATATCAATTCGGCCCTCTATCCAGGCGTCAAAGCCAACCAGTCGTAACTCATTGGTTGGGAAGTGCCCTGATATTCGTCCCCTGCAGCGTTCACAACAACATCAGCTCTCATCCTCGTCAGTGAGTCGTCACACAGGCTTTTGTCAGTTTGGCCCCAACTTGGCCCCCATGTTGGCCCCCACTTATCCCCCACCCCCACACCTGGGGTTGGCCTTAAGAGCCTGATGATTAGTAATGTCTCGATGAGGTTTTTGATATTATCATTTATGCATAGAGCTCTGTAGGCACAAAGCCTCGGTATTCGTGGTCTTTTGAGTCGGCCGGGAGAATCCGTTCTCGCAAGAAGATTCTATACGGATCAATATTAGCAGCGTGATCAGGTATGGCAGATAAAAGTATACCATATCTATTGTTGTACCTAGGTAGGACACTGGAACACCAGTCATGTGAAAGAGTGAAGGCGGATAGCAAATAGTGTTAGCTGAAATCGGGTTGAATAACCGAGTCACACTGCATGTCAGTGCCGTGATGGCTTGACAGTCTGGAGATTTGACCTATCTCTAGGTTAAACTTGGAGTAGATCTGGGAGCAGGGATGGCGCCCCGGGTCGGGGGCCAGAGCTTACAGCCGAACGAGGCGAGAGAGCCAATCGGAACGCGTGAATATAGTCCGCAATGGGCTTAGCGGCTCGGTGGTTGCAGCAAATGGGCGTGCATGTCAGTGCCCGTGCACCTGTCATTCATGAGGACACTGAAGCCTCGACTGAATAATACCGATACATTCGACATAGGATTGTTATGCACGCTATTCGAGTTGAGTGTGATTGAAAAGATAAAGATTATAGAGAGTAATAGAGAGAGTAAGTGAGAAAAATCTAGGAATGCAATAGTTGTCAGAGAAGTAGAAGCAAAGCAGTTAATAAACTTATCCATTGAGCCATCATCGTTTTTTTTTTATCGGGAAGACAAAGCTCGAAGTCAAAGAAAAAGAAGGATCTTTTAATGACAGACTATAGGAAAACCAAGAGTTACACTGTTTAAATAATGAGATTGACCTATAGTTTCGAGTTTGATATGAGGTGCGGGGGAGAACATGTTTGCCTATCCTGACCAAATTAATCAGGTCAAGATCATGTGAGAGGGGATCCGAAAGCAGGAGTAGACGGAGTAGAGGGGTACCCAGCCACAGACGAGAATGTAGGATGCATATCTGGTAGTTCACCGCCTCCCCGGATATTCGTTAGCAGTTCAGCCTTCTTACCAAGGAATGCTGGCAGTCTGTAATTATAATTTACTGTTTGGCAAACCTCTTCCACGTTTACGAGTCGACATGCCAGTAGCAGTAACAGGTTGTTATCGATAAGCAAACCCCTTGATAGGCGCTCGTCCAACCACGTGTCGAGACCCCTCCTCCCTGCCTCACCGCCTTCATCTCTCGACCGTGTCCCCGCTAAGATCAGCTTCCCACAGCCCGCATGCGGTCGGCCACATTGCTCGATATTATAACACATTTTCACTCATTTAATTAGGTGCCTTTCCCTGCTGCCTCTTTCGCTTGACTGTCGTCTTTTTTTCTTTCTTTTAATTTCATTGGAGGCATATTATCAGACTCGACGACGCAATGACTGCGGAAGCCGCCAGTGTTTACCCCTCCTTGGAGAATCGCCCTGTTAAGGGGACGATTTGCCTGTTCGATGTCGATGGCACCTTGACACCTGCGAGACAGGTATGTTGTGATTCTGTGCATATCTTGCAATATTCTGAATTCGATGAGACTGCGCAACGTCCAGAAAGCTAACCCTGTCCTTGGCAGACCGTCTCGCCAGAAATGCTGGAACTCCTTTCTCGGCTACGCCACAAGTGCGCGATTGGCTTCGTTCGTCTTCCTGTCGTCTGATTACCTCGCATTCATTCTCATGTATCACTTCTAGGTTGGCGGTTCCGATCTCGCAAAGCAGCAGGAGCAGCTCGGCACCTCATCAATCCCAGTCACCTCTCTCTTCGACTTCTGCTTTGCTGAGAATGGCTTGACGGCTTACCGCATGGGCAAGCCACTTTCGAGCAACAGCTTTATCCAGTGGCTTGGCGAAGAAAAATACCAGAAACTGGTGAACTTTACTCTCAAATACATTGCGGATCTCAAGTTGCCCAAGAAGCGGGGTACTTTCATCGAGTTCCGTAATGGAATGGTCAACATCAGTCCTATTGGGCGGAACGCGAGCGTCGAAGAAAGGAATGAGTTTGAAGCGTATGTCTTGTCATGTCGCAATCTGCATGCAGTTGTTGCTGTGCTAATGACAATTTAGGTACGACAAGATACACAATATCAGAAGGGACATGGTGGAGGCATTGAAGAAGGAGTTCCCTGACTATGGTCTCACGTAAGATTCCCAGCTTTTAACCTGTTGTTCAGTTTGTCTGTGTCTGAGTGTCTGTCTCACAATACTTGCGCGATGCAGGTACTCTATCGGCGGGCAGATTTCCTTTGATGTCTTTCCCACTGGATGGGATAAGACCTACTGCTTGCGGCACATCGAGGCCGAGAAAGATATTTCGGGCATTGAATACAAGACCATCCACTTCTTCGGTGACAAATCCTTCCCTGGTGGTAATGACTACGAGATCTTCACTGATGAGAGAACCATTGGCCATGCCGTTACCGGCCCCGAGGATACTATGAGACTGCTGAAGGAGTTGTTCCAGCTATAGAGCTTTTGTCGGGAGCAAAGCTGCTGTGAAGATTATCCTACTATATACCACTCATCATGCTAGCTAGATATCAGAAGTAACCGAAAAGAAAATTTCCACAGTTGCGATATCGTGAATCTTCCAACTTCGTTGCGTCTTTCAGACTACCCTTTGGCATGAATATAATGACATGTACCAGCCATTCGTCTCACCGAGATCGACAAATAAATACCAATGTAAGTTGAGGCAACCATGGCATCCTCAGAGGAAGTGGAAAGATAAGATCTCTACTGCCCATCGTCTCTGGAAACCGAAGTGCGTGTTTATTACGAGAGGCAACACGATACTGTTTGTGTTAGGTATTACCTGTTACACAGCTATTCCGCTTTCGGCTTGTCTGGACTTGCTTAGTCATGCCGTTTCCCGCGGAGGAGCCTATTGACCGGACAGCGTCATCGTAGGAGACTGCATTCGACCATCAAATACATCCAGCCGACAATGAATTTACCCTTCGCATTCAACGTTCCCTGACCAGCCAGGATAAAGCTTCTATCATCAGAAACGATGGCGCGGTCGAAGCAGGTCGTCGAGGCGCCTCGCTTTCTCCTGCCTCGCCTGACCTGGAATGGTACTTCTCCCCGCATCACCCTTTCTCCGATTCAGACCGGACCGTCGACGAGGCGCCAGCGACCCCAACAGCGCTTCAACGGTTTAAATTCTCGAGATCGCCAGTTACATACTTCGACAATATCCCCTCGTCCGTTCTCGCTTATACTCGCTGCATCCCGCTCTGCAGTTTCGATCTCTCACCGTCCATCCTCCACCAAAAACCCTTCTCCAGATGCAACTGATCGTCCCACCAACCCCATCCGACATAACGGCGTGTATGTCGCCGTCTTCAAGCCGGCACGGCGCGCATTCCATGAGTCCGCGGTGATGGCCCGCGACCACCATTTCGACACGCTGAAGTTTGTGCAACGGCTAAAGAAGGAGGGCTTCAGTGAGGAGCAAGCCGTTGCAATGATGAGAGTCCTGAATGATGTGATCCAGGAGTCGATCCAGAATCTGACCAGGACTATGGTCTTGAGGGAGGGTTAGTCTTACCTTTTTTCTCATGCCCCTTGTCTTTCGGACTGGGTGGATAATGAGAATAAAACGGCAAAAGGGCCAAAGAACATACCTGTTTTATTCTAATGATGATCTATAGACTCGGAACGCACGACATATACGCAGAAAGTGGACTTTGCCAAACTTCGCTCCGAACTGCTGAACTCGGACTCGACCGAAGCGCAACTGACGCGCTCCTCGCACGAGCGGATCGCCGCCGACCTCGCCAAGCTGAATTCCCGCCTCCGCGACGAGATTGGACGTACCCAGGCCTCCGTTCGTTTGGACTTGAACCTGGAGAAAGGCCGCATTCGGGAGGAGGCTAACAGCCAAGAGATGCGGATCAAGGAGACGGAGACGAGAATCGAGCAGGAGGTCGCAGGATTGAGGGAGCGAGTGGAGGCAGTCAAATTTTCGACGCTGCAGTGGTTAATGTAGGATTTCTCCATTCCCTTTTTCGAGCAAGGATCTTGGTTCGAAATTACAGTACTGACTTGTTTCTACTACAGGGGCGTCTGCACCGGTACCGCGGCCCTTATTATCGGTGCATGGCGTTTGTTTATGTGAGAGGTGAGCAAGACGAGCAATATCTTGGTAAAGGATCGATTAAGTGGCTGGAATGCGTTGTAAAGTGGACATCATCCATAGAATACCCGCCCACTCTTTTTGTATTTCCTTTCCTTTGTCTGTACGATACTATTTTTCTTGTTTCTTCTTTCGAGTCAGGGCCAACGCAAGACCACAGATCAGATCTCCAAGTATACGATACCACATATACCTACCTAGCTAACAAAAAACTTATAAAAGTACCAATTATGTTCGCAGCTTTATTTATCATTGAATAGATCGTATCATAACTCGTCTCTTCTGAACCTTGCGAATATACTCTAGGTAGATAAAAATAAACGGGGATAGAATGAGAACAAGAGGAGGAGGACAAGAAGAAGAGGAAGGAAGAGGAGAGTAGCAAAATGACTGGTGGATTCACCCCCGGGCTGACCTGTCGTTGGAATCATTGTAGGTACCGCCGCTGCCGTCGTCACCGTGATGCAACAAAACTCCTAAAAGGCAATGACAATGACAATGAGACGATGACGCTGTCGTCATTCAGAGTTGCCTTCGTGGCACTCGAATGAAATGCTCTTGAGTGAGGAAAATTCAAAGAGCAGAGAGCAGTATCCATATTCAGGGGCTTTCTGTCTTTGCTTTGCTCTAATAATACGAAATTTGAATTGGAAACTTTGAATCTCTACTTATATCTACAGACTATGCAAGCTCTCCTAGGATCAATCTTTGGCCCGAAAAAGCAACTCCACGATCTTAGTGGTAGGGTGGCGGTCGTCACGGGCGGTGCGTTTGGTATTGGGTGAGTGATACTTCGAATTACTTCGTCGCTGGACACCAAGTGATCACCTGAGAATTGCTTCGGACATGGCTAATTTTTGGCTGTTTCTTCTAGATATGAGATATCGCGCGCTTTCGTCGAAGCTAAAGCCAAAGTGATCATGGTCAATCGAAACTGGGATCACGGCTCCGCAGCGATCAGGTCGATCAAAAAGGATTTCGGATCCGACGCCCCCGTCGAGTGGATCCATTGCGATCTGGGCAATCTGGAAGAGACCAGGAAGGTCTTTTGCACGATCCGCGAGAAGGAGGAGCGGCTAGATATTGTGCGATTTACTAGGCTGCCCGCTGTCCTGCTGATATCCTTCAATTCTAACCATCTTACAGCTGGTCTTGTCAGCCGGCATCAATGCCAACCAGTTCGCTCTCGACCACGATAACATTGAACATATCTTTGGTGTCAACTGGCTCGGGAATTTTTATGCGACGAATCTGCTCTACCCGCTAATGCGGCGAACCTCGAAGATGCCCTCGACGCCGGCTCCACGGATCGTGATGGAGTCGTCCGAGGTGCACCGGGCGACCCCTTCGTCTGTTAAGTTTCGGTCACTCGAAGAGATCAATGACTCCAATCTTGGACCGATACACCGTTACGCCCGCTCCAAGCTGGCGATGATTCTCGGGGTCAAGTACGGCCTGGTGGAAAGAGTGATCAAACCAAATGGCGACAATATCTATGCGATTGCAGTCCATCCAGGGACGGTAAGCGGTAGCTTGAGTCGCTCGACAGACTTTTAGTTAGAGATTGCTTGCTTAGACAATTCTTCCAGGTTAATACTGCGATACAGCAGCAGTTAAAAGACGCCTATCCCGGTTGGTTTGGCTCGTTGTTGACGAATCTGTCGCTGTCAATCGGTCGGAGCCCTGAACAAGGCGCCTGCAGTGCAGTGTATGATTTCTCCCACTCTTTATTTATCTCTGCAGCGCGATCTGACCTGGCCATCTAGTTATGCCGCATCCAGTCCAGAAATCGAGCAGAAAGGCTGGAATGGGGTTTATCTGACAGATCCGGTAAGTGACATCGGAGCGCACCCAGTTTCATATCTCATGATTTTAGGGAAAACTCGGAAAGGAGAGCTCGCAAGCCAGGGATCCAGAACTAGGCGCTGCACTGTGGAGGCTGAGCGAGGAACTGGTCAGAGAAAAGCTTGGCGAAGACGCACTGGCGGACTGGCATTCCTCTTGATGTCTTCATCCTAGGTATTTTGATATTGTTGATCCTAACAATACTACTCTGGACGACCGAATACAAAGAAAATAGTGGGCAGCGCTTTTGCCAATAACATTGATGAATATTAGCAACTATCGACATTAGCCAGGGGAAGCCCCGCCTGGTGACAGACCCGCAGCTGATAAGCTCCTCCGGGCCAGATCTCCGCAATACTCCGGAGTACACTCCATGCTGAGGGCTGAGCTTCAGCAGAAAAGGAGCGAGTTTTTTTTTGTTCATATGTTGCTGGATGTATCTGCATTGAATTTTCATTGTGACTGTTCCATTGTCCTTTTTTTATTGTAATGGATGTCGCTATGCAGGCTGCACCTTATCGCAGCCGATGATGCAAGACCCGACCGATGCGACGCCGCCCTGGCAACCTGCCTAGATTGTCATAGCTCCTACATCCACAACCCCAGCTTTGGAAGAGCGCCTTTAATAGAAAGGAGACAGTGCCTTTTTGGAGAGGGGACGATGGATGGATCCCTGATATCTGTGCCGGCCCCTCTGAGAGGTGATTCTGCCACCCTCCCTCTCCTCTCAGCTGCCCAGAACTCGAGTGGAATCTTCTCATTCGCTCGCCATTGCTCTTCCGGCTCACTTGGATTTCTGCTGGCGTCTTCCTGTTCTCTTATCGGTCTTCTTTGCTTTGGCGCTTTGCTTGCTGTAGGCGGGGGGATTCTCCGCGTCTGTCGCGAATCTCCTTCGTGTCGATTGCCATACTCTTGCAATTGCGATCTTGAAAAGACGATAAGATCCCGACAGGATACGTCAGGGTCTGCAGATGCGAACCTTTTGGTGGAAGGCAAGACGAGTGTGAACTTTTTTCCCGCAAAGTCGGCGGAAAGGACGTATCTTCAGAGAAGCGAACGCGGTGTCAATATAAGAACCATGATCATGAGGACTCTGTGTTGTCTTGTCTGCATTCTCTTTGGGTTCTACCCATTCGTGCTTGCGCTCGACGGCCGATCGGCACTCGTCCACCGTCAAGCCCAGCAGAATTCGAGCGCAGTACTGGTGGATTTCCAAGTCTATAAACCCGTAGAGTTTGTCCCCGAGAGCACCGGGTGCAATGAAGTTCTGTTGCTTATGGAGCATCAATTCGCGTTCAGTTATGGACATCCGTTCGTAGGTGAGAGATAAACCTGCGCATTGCCCGAATGGGATCGATCTGTCGCTGATGCCATTCTCGCCAGGAAACTACGTGCCACCCGCGTGTGACTTCGACACAGTCAGAATCAATCTCACTGTGACCTCGCAAGGGCGTCAGTACGACCGTCTGGCTCTGATGTTTTTGGGTGACATTGAAGTCTTCCGAACATCGACGGCAGAGCCGACTACCAATGGGATTATTTGGACATATATCAAGGAAATGTCGCAGTACCTCGCTCTGTGGAAGACCCCCCAGAAGCTGATTTTCGATCTGGGAAATCTCATCGACAACACTTACACCGGTCCGTATAATGTAACGCTCACAGCGTCTTTTACCAAGCAGAACAATGTCCGGGTGGCGGACGTCATTCTACCTATTTCATCCCGGCAGTCGGCTAACAACGTCTCGAGCGCGTTCAATGTCCCGGGGGACAATGCGACGGTAGCCCTGAAGATTCCCCAGACCGCTTCGCGGGCGATAGTGTCCATTTCGGCATGCGGCCAATCTACGGAAGAGTTCTGGTGGTCCAACGTCTTCTCACAGGATACGGACGACTTCAATTCCACCGTAGGTGAGCTTTATGGGTACTCGCCTTTCCGCGAAATTCAACTTCTCATCGATGGTGTGCTTGCGGGCGTCGTGTGGCCGTTCCCTATTATCTTCACTGGCGGAGTAGCCCCAGGCTTTTGGCGCCCAATTGTTGGGATCGATGCTTTTGATCTGCGCGAACCGGAAATAGACATTTCTCCATTTCTTCCCCTCTTAACAGACGGGAAAGCGCATTCGTTCCAGATTAAGGTTGTTGGACTCAACACTCCTCCCAATGGACCAGTGACGCTATCACAATCGGTTGGTTCATACTGGGTCGTTACGGGGAAGGTGTTTGTGTACTTGGATGATGGTACGACAAATAACTCAGTCAATGCATCTGAGCGAAGAGTGCTTCCAAAGGTTGTCGCACCGAAACCAGAATTCACTATCACGCGGAATCTGGTGCAGAACTCCCGGACTGGTGCCAACGAATCCCTTTCTTACTCCGTCAAAGGCAAACGAACTTTCAGCATCACATCTGGCAGTACTTCGTGGACTCAGACTCTGTCCTATTCCAACGTTGGACTGCTCAATCAGCAAGGAATAAGTCAGAGGAACATCCTAAGCACCACAGGGGAATCATCGTCCTCTGGAATTGGCCTCGATGGAACCCAGACCGAGTATCGTACGACTTTTAATTACCCGCTCGATGTCAATACGACTTACGGAATTGGCAAAAACTCACTGACCATCAACGCATTGATGAGCCGTGGTCTTGAGATATCTTCTACTGGCGGACTCGGCATATCCACATACACACTTACCTCTGGACCTTCCGATCTCCAGACAAAACAGTGGGGAACAGCCTACTACTCTTCCATCACGGGTGGCAGTTCCTTATCCTCTGGAGAGACAACTGATAAATTCACGGAAACGTCTGGAGGCACGACATACAACAGATATGTAAGAGCGGTAAATGGCACCGTCATCGATAACGGGCAGAATAGCGAACCGATTTCGCCTCTGGCGCAAAGCGGCTGGCGGTTCTCACCTGGAAGGGCCAGCGTGAGGAGTATTCTGGGGCGCGGACCTGGAAAACTTTATGGCTAGGCTTGTATATACAGTACCGAGTTCATGTTGATGTTTTTTCGTATGAACGTAATCAATGGGCATTCAAACTCGTGTGCTAGGAATACACGGCTTTTATGTCTGAAAAGCTGTATGTCTTACAATAGCATGCGCAAGTAGCACGAAGTATATCCATGACATAGTCGTTCCATCGTTGTTGTGCACCGAGGTAGTTGACTCGGTCTAATGTTCAGGCATGTCCAACATAGCGTCTTAATTTGCTGGACTGTATGAAAATACAGAGTATTGACTAACAAACGCCCGAGCCAGGACCTGCAACCTCAGGCCGGATTAGGTTCGCCACTTTGCCACTATTGCTGCCATTGTTAATATTGGAGCTTAGTCATCGTATAGACACCTTATTGTTCGTAACAATTGTATGTACCCAGAATAATAGACAGGCTCGGTCCAATCAGGTGAAAGCAAAGCCCTGAATGAAAGAGAGGTAGTTGAATGAGTACAGTAAAAAAAATATTTTTCCAGATACTCAGAGGATTGATTTACACTTCAGTCCAACTAAGTCATGCTCCTTGATCAGTGACAACTGCTTTGCTATGTCTATTCCTTGTGTAGACCGTTGGATGCCATGCACGAGCTTATCGAGATCGCGTTCTTCTCATTGGCCTCCACTATCCCACTGTGGGGCATTTTTCAGCCTTATCAGCACGTGACATCCGATAAGCCTTGAGGAGCCGTGTTCCTGCCGATAACTGTCGCCTCCCGCTCTGCTCCTACTCTCAACCCATCAGGGACAACGCATAAGGCGCAGGCAGCACAATGGTGGTCGCCAAGTGCAGCCTGTCGGTTTCAGGTAACGCATCGCCTTTGAAACCCGCTCCGTGGCGTTTTGCTAACTATGCGATCCATCTCGCAGGTGATGTCGCCGAGTCTCTAGCTGCTGCGATCACCCAGACATCCCGCGACGAGGGACGGCCGAACAAACGTCGCAAGCTGTCGAATGGCCACGAGTCTGTTACCCCGGATCCCACAGTTTCCTCTACAAGAACTCCTGCTGGCTATGTTGCTCTGGGCCGACTTCTTCTGAACTTCGTAAGTCTTCCCAATCTGTGCGATATTTCAGGATCAGAACTAAACTTTCGCTTCATAGAGTTTCACGGAACCAATCGCGGACTTAGGGTTATCCTTTGATTCTTCGGAGGCGCCTCCTCTGCGACTTCCCGTCCTCGTGAAGACCTTCCGGAATATCGACCTTTCCGAAGATGCCTACCAGCTGGAATTGGTGACCGTACCAGCGCGAGACACCGTCTTTGACCACACAATCGCCCATCCTGATCTAGTTGTCTTTGGTTCGCATTTGTCGCTTGCGAGGAGCCTTGCGTCTGTCGACAACTATCGCGGAAGTCCTCCTGTCGCCTGCTACCAGTCCACGCTATGCTGGCTCCCAGACGAAAGGTCATTTCAGTTGGTGACGGATATTTTGTGGAAGGACTCGCTGATCGTTCCGAACCGGCTGACCCGAGAGGCGCGACTTGTGCTTTCGAAGTATACGCCTCATTACGAAACAGATGATCTGCCAAAGGCAGAGCACAACGAGTCGCGCAGATCGTCACAGAAATCATGGTCGCCTCGCGATTTCTACGATAACGTTTACGTTCCACCGGACACGCCGGATGCATCTGCTGAGATAAACTGTGATCTGGTGCGGTGCAAACTTTACCCGTTCCAGAACAGGGCTGTCCGATGGCTTCTTGAGAAGGAGGGAGTGCAGTTACAATCGAACGGGAAGGTGACTCCAAGAGAACCGCAAATTCATCGCGAGGAGTTGCCAGATTATTTCCGAGAGTTCACGGACGCGGATGGCCGTCGTTGCTTTGTGAGCCACCTTTTCAAAGTTGTGGCCACAGACCTGTCGGGGTGGAACGACTCAGGAAGACACCTTAAGGGAGGCATTTTAGCCGAAGAGATGGGTCTTGGTAAAACGGTTGAAATGATCACTTTGATGTGTCTTCACCGGCGCGTACTGCCTATAAACGGCGCAACTGCCAGCGTCAACGGCGATGGCCTTGTGAAATCTCGTGCTACTTTGATTATCACGCCACCGGCTATCCTCGAGCAATGGAAGCAGGAGATCCAGAACCACGCTCCAACGCTCTCTGTGTTCCACTACACCGGCCTCCAGCGGCATCAGAAGTTGTCAGATGAGGAGCTTGTTCGGCTGGTGGCGGAAAATGATGTTGTTCTCACCACATACAATGTCCTGGCAAAAGAGGTGCACCACTCTGGCGATGCTCCTCAACGCAATCTGCGTAACGAGAAGAGATTCGAGCCGAGAAAGACCCCACTTGTCCGGATATCCTGGTGGCGTGTTTGTCTCGACGAGGCTCAGATGATCGAAAGCGGAGTCAGCAACGCAGCTAGGGTCGCTCGTCTCATTCCCCGTGTGAACGCCTGGGCTGTCACAGGAACTCCCATTCGGAAGGATATCAAAGATCTCTTTGGTTTGCTGTTGTTCCTTCATTACGAGCCATTTTGCAGCTTTCAGGACGTCTGGATGAGACTTTACGAGAATTTCCGACCCGCGTTCAAGTCTATTATTAATAGAATAGCTCTTCGGCACAGCAAAGACCGCATACGAAGCGAATTGCGTTTGCCTCCTCAGAAACGAGTTATTATTACAATACCCTTCACAGCAGTCGAAGAGCAGCATTACAGCCATCTGTTTGAACAGATGTGCGAAGAGTGTGGCCTTGATTCTTCCGGTGCTCCTCTCCGTGATGACTGGGACCCAGACGCTCCATCTACCGTCGAGAAGATGCGGAACTGGTTAACAAGGCTCCGCCAGACCTGTCTGCATCCCGAAGTTGCGGGAAGCAATCGTCGCGCATTGGGTACCGGGAACGGCCCGCTGCGTTCTGTCGCCGAGGTGCTTGAGGTCATGATCGATCAGAACGAGACATTGATCCGGGCCGAGGAACGCGCCCTTCTTCTGTCGCAGATTCGACGAGGTCAACTGCTGGAAAATGCTGCTCGTCGACGCGAGGCCCTTGATCTCTGGCAGAAAGCGTTAGACCGGTCTACCGAAATCGTTGAAGACTGTCGAGAGCAACTCCGGGTTGTGCGTGAAAAAGTCAGATGTGCTCATGGTGCATCAGAAACGGATGGCGACACTCCGAGCGACAAAGAGGATAATGAGGAAACTGATAAGAACGCTCGGGTGGGAACGTGTCGGCAAAGACTCAGGGCGGCATTGGAGGTCCAGCACATTTGCAAATTCTTTACTGCAAATGCATATTACCAGATCAAGACGGACACCAACCTAACCGCTCCTGACTCGGAGGAATATAAGGCACTCGAAAAGGCTGAAGAGGAAGCCTATGAGGCTGCAAAGCAGATCCGAAAAGAAATGTTGGCGGAGATCACGCGAAAAGTCGGGAAATACATGAAAATCATCGACGAGAAATTCAAACAGAACTCCTTTGTTCGAATTCCAAAGATGAAACCAAAATTCCCCAACTTCGGTCTCGAAGGACGAAGATTACTCGAGAAATTCGAAAACTATTGTGATGCAATGAATCAGCATGCTGAGCAATATAACGAATGGCGTGATGCCATGGTCAAGTTACTCCTCCAGTCTCTTATTGATCAAGAAGAAAGCGCGGAACTAGAGGGCAACGAATATGAGACTTCAACGAAGCACCAAGATGAGATGTACGTTTACATGGAGGCGCTTCGTACCATGTTTGCGGATCGCCATGACGCCCTGACGGGCCAGCAAAATCATCTCATTGATCACGAAGTCAAGATGGGTCTCAACCAGGCACAGAAGGGCGAGGGCCCTTCACCTCAACTCTATCTCTCGATTATGAAGACTCGCAACAAAATCAAGCCCAGGGCTGAGCTTGGTACCCTCCGAGGGATTATCAGCGAGCTACGTAGCCTTGCCACGTCGCTTGAATGGCAAGAAAGCGGAGGAAGCGCTCGTGCTCGAGCCGAGCTTTTCATTGTGAATGATGTACTTGCTCACGCCAGCCAGATGGCTAGTGAACAAAATAAGGCGATTTCCAGCTTGGAGAAAGAAGTTGAGCTGTTTCGTGATACAATGAACCACCGGCTTGAGTATTACCGTCAACTGCAACAGATCTCCGATACCGTTGCACCTTATGATGAGGAGAGTGTGGGCAAGCCACTCGATGAGGCCCTGTTTGCGGCAAAGTTACGGAACGAGGCTGCCATAGATGAGAAATTGTCTGGCCTAAGATCCAAGCAACGTTATTTGATTCATCTGAGGGATGAGTCGGGTCCAGATGACAGCACGAGGATCTGTGTCATCTGCCAGAGCACCTTCGAAATCGGTTTGTCATGTCTTCAAAGTTTCTGGAATTCATAAGAGGCTAACATTAACCTTGTTTTAGGTGTCTTAACCGTCTGCGGTCATAAATACTGCAAAGACTGCTTGCGCATGTGGTGGCATCAGCATCGAACGTGTCCGACGTGCAAGAAGCGTCTAAAAGCCAATGACTTCCATCAGATCACGTACAAGCCGCAGGAACTCCTCGTGCAAGAAGAAAAGAGTCCCACGAAACTTGAGTCTGACCGTCCTTCCAAGAACTCTATTTACTCCGACATTAATTCTGGGGTACTGAAAGAGATCAAGAACATCGATCTCGATAGTTCCTTTGGCACGAAGATAGACACGCTGGCACGCCACATTATGTGGTTGCGAGAGCATGACCCGGGAGCCAAGTCAATTGTATTTTCTCAGTATAAAAATTTCCTGGGGGTGCTAGCCACTGCGTTCACGCGATTCAAAATTGGATTCAGCAGCGTTGATACAAAGGATGGCATTGAACGGTTCAAGCACGACCCTGCGGTATGTAAATACAAGTTTCTTCCCTCTCTTATTCCAATTGATTACTGACGTCTGCGTAGGTTGAATGTTTCCTTCTTCATGCCAAAGCGCATTCTTCCGGCCTCAATCTTGTCAACGCGACTCACGTGTTTCTCTGCGAGCCATTAATCAACACTGCAATCGAACTGCAGGCCATTGCCCGTGTCCACCGTATTGGGCAACATCGACCAACCACGGTCTGGATGTACCTGGTCTCGGATACGGTAGAGGAGTCCATCTACGAGATCTCTGTCTCACGCCGCCTCGCCCACATTGTGCAGAAGGAGAAGGAGAAGGAGAAGGAAGCACACTCTCCATCTCCAGGGCTCCATAATGGGACGACGGTTGAAAACCTTACGGAGACAGCTATTGACTCTGCGAACTCGTTGGAGATGCAGGACGCGACGCTGGGAAAGCTGTTGGCAGGTGGCTCCACTGGGGGTGAGCTGGTGAGCAAAGATGATCTTTGGGAGTGTCTCTTTGGAGGCGCGCAGAGAAGAAAGAAATCATCTCCCGTATCGGCTGATGCCGAACGTGAAGTTGGGCGATTCTTGAGGGCGGAGGCGGCTGAGGAGAGAAGAAGAGAAGCTCGCTGTGATAACTCGGTTGCTGGATGAAAATTGGGACTTTTTTTTCTTTTTCTTTTTTTTTTACGTTAACGTGATCGGTTTGATACAGGGATATATACCATGGGAACAGGGTGTTAGGTGACGTCAAGTCGAGTTTTATTTCCAGATCTTAGACCTTTGTTTTCATTACTAACGAGAGATACCGGTTTCTGATTTGGTTGATATTTCATTTCAATATCTAATTTTTTTCTTTTTACCTGCAACATCAACTAAGTTGTAGATGGCAGGTAGCTCACCAGAGATACTTGTCCCGTAGAAGCACTCCTCGTATGTGCATACATGCAAAGACTTAATCGTTTCCAGATGTATCAGATGATTTGTTATTTCACAGATTTACATGTAGAAACAAAAAAGGTGACACGAAAGTCGTGAGACAAAAATACTTGAAACAATAGAACTGCGTTGTAGAAGATGACTAAGCAGGTTAGTACTGTGAGGGCATCTCTGTCGCTGCCCCATAATAATGCGGGATACTCCGTACTCGTCAGTGCACCACTGCCTAGCAGTGGCGGAGAACGAAGAAATATAAAAATAAATAAACAAATCACTTCCTTCTTTTTCTCCTCGATTCCAGTCCAGTTTCTTTCGTTTTTATAGATGATCTGACATGAAGTTTTTCTTTCCTTCCTTGTTTGAGGGGGGATTTTTATTTTCATTCTTTGATACAATACACATACATAACATCGCATACATAATCTAGCTAGGTATCTAGCGAACTAAATAAGAAGATGTCTGCAGACGCGTCGTCCGCTGCTAATAGCGCGGGCTCATCAGAGGCTCGTGAGCTGAGCTTAGTCTCGAAAGTCGAGCTGAGAATCGCCCTGGCAGACACCGACGAGAAGCTCCAGCGGCTGCTGCAGACGTATCTGGCTCCGCTGCTGCTCAAGCTGGCGTCGGAGAGCCTGGCCGTGCGCAACAAGGTCATCGCCGTCTGCCACCACATCAACACCAGGATCCAGCCGCAGTCGATCCAGCTGCCCGTGCCCGCCCTGCTGAAGCAGTTCAAGGAGCAGAAGTCGCAGCTGATCCGCCATTTTGACCTGATCTACATCCAGCACGGCATCGACCGCCTGGACCCGTCGGCCAGGGCCGAACTCCTGCCGGCTGTGCTCGAGGGCGTCTCGCAGCTGGAGACCACGTCTGATCAGGCTGCTAGTGTCTTCAATCTTGTTCTCAGGCTGTTGCCTCTGCTCAAACTCCCCAAGAAAGACAGCCCCGAGGACGCCGGACTTAAGGGGAAGCTTGCTCTGTCCGACGAAGATACGCGGTTTCTGTCCTCGTGGTTCGGGAAGCTGTTTCTCCTGTCTCCAGGAGGCAAAGATGCCCGAACCTGTCCAGGGCTTGCGCCATCTGAGTACCGTTTTCTGAACAAAGCGTCTTCCCCAGAGGAGACCTGGAATCCAGCCAAAAAGGGCGGACTGAATCTGACGGAGACGAAAGTCGCCGTTGCGAGATTCCTGGCAAGCGGCGCCTTTACGAACGCTGAGAGATTTCTCCCTGCTGTGATTGCTTCTGCAGACGCGAATTCTCGTCTCGCAGAGATTGGGGATGATATCCTCAAGCGATTCACCCCGGACCTGGAGGATTCCGACGTGGTGGAGCAGCTTTATAGACTCTATTTCGGAACGGAAGGTGATGATGCAGCGCCTCCTGTGCGGACTGCGCTGCAAGTCAAAATCCTGGGTCTTCTCGGGAGATCTGTCAAGGCTACGACGTACACGGATAGGATCATCAGATTACTCGACGAAGGGCTATTCTCAGACGCGGCAAAGTCTGCCCAGGGTCTACAGGCCTCTAAACTGAGATCGCAGATCTTCACATTCACCACCTGGGTGGTCCGAGTGGGTGCCCCATCTGACTTGGAGCTCATCGCGCCCAAGGCGATAACGGGCCTGAGGGAGTTTGTGGAATCGCAAGGATGGCCCGACCCAGGAGTCAGCGGCCAGAAGCTTTCCCATGCTGACCTTGGCCTGCGCGGTCTTGCTTACGAAAGTATTGGCATCTTAGCCCCCAAATTAGCAAGAAAAACTGCTGCCGGTGACCCAGACGATGGTCTTGACATGGACCTTTTAATCTGGCTGTTCAGATCTCTCGGCTCTGACGCCTCGGGCCCGGAGATCTTTGTCAGTATTGAACAAGCGCTCGGCAGTATTCTGAGCTCGTTTACGGGGACCTCCAGCGAGGACGTGCAGCAACAGCTGCGTACTTTTCTCATGTTTCAGATGAGAACTCGGCCAGGTGAAGACGATCCGTCCACGGGCTTTAAAATCGTTCGCAGCACCCGCTTCGCTGCTGTAAGATTTGCCAACCGCTGTCTACCATACAGTGATTCGATAGCGCGATGGATCGACCTCGTCGCTGTTGGGGCTGGAGTCGATGGACAGCGGGAGATTGTCGAGGAGGGGAAGAAAGGTCTCCATCCTTACTGGTACCGGCTGCTTAACCCGAGCAAGGACGGGACAGGGACAGCATCTACTTCAACCGACGTCGAACAGAATCCCCGTTATGAATTCCCAAGATTCCGGGACCTGCCTGTGGTGTTTGGCATGTTCCGGGCCCCGGCAGAATACGTCGGTGCGTTTGCACCAGCTGTCAGATTTCATAGACATCTCCTCATCTGGGAAGCGTTCTCAAGAGCGCAGATTCCCGTGCAGATCGATCAGGACTGGGAGAACAGACTCGACACGCTTCTTCGGTCAGACGAGCCTGCGCGTTCTGCATTGAGAGAATACATCCGGCATCACACGGAACACGATGTCATCCGTCTTTTCCTGGAGTCTGCTCTAGACGGTCTCCTTTCTAGGGATGGGACCGCAGCAACGGACTGTGGCACTGATTTCGTAGATGTGAGCTCTCTCACTCCGAACGAGATATTGAGCACTCTCGTCGACCGCGCACCTTCGTTACTGGATCGTATATATTCAACCAATGACCATGCGACACAGCACGTGGCTGCGCGAGCGTTTGGTATTCTGGCTTCTCACGCTTCGCTCCCCGAGGACGAGTGCCGTCGTTTACAGACTGAGCTGGTGCAACGTATTGCGAGTTGGCAGGGCGCATTTGGACAAGTAGCAAACCAGGTTCGAGGAGCGCTCCTTGCGGCAGCTTATCTTCTCGGCAGACTTGCATACCGCAGAAGGCTGCAAGTCATCCCGGATGCACAGGTCCGTCAATGCATCTCTACTGTTGTAGATGTACTGGCAAATTCGCGCGACTCTCAACTCCGAGAAGCGGCACAGTTAGCAATCGGCCAGTTCAGTCTTGCGGAAATCTTGAACCCAACGATCATATCCGAGATCAGCGATTGGAAGACGGTCAAAGACAAGCTAGTGGAGTATGCAAAGAAGGAACAAGAAACTGCGATCCGCACACTGGGCCAGATATCATTGATCATGCCAAAGGACGGAGACAATATCTCGATGTTCGATGAGATCTTGACGGCCCTTTACAACTTGCACGAAATCCGAAAGCCAGAGGTACAGTTTACTGTCGGAGAATCACTGAGCACTGCTGCAGCAGGCTGGAAGTCGAAATCATTGATTGGGGAGTTCGATGTTGACGAAACGCCTCTGGAGACCAATGTCCCCGAGACTGTTCTCGCAGACATGGCCGACAAACTGATAGAGGGCTGTGGCGCCTCTAAGCCATCGCTGAGGAAGGCGTCTGCGATATGGCTGCTCTGTCTTGTCAAAGACTGCGGCCAGCTTGATGCGGTTCAGACGCGCCTGCGCAAATGTCAAGCAGCTTTCACAGGCCTGTTGGCGGATCGGGACGAAGTCGTTCAAGAGTCCGGCTCGAGAGGGCTCACTCTTGTGTACGAGATGGGCGATCAGGATCTGCGAGACGATCTCGTCCGAGACCTGGTGCGCTCCTTCACTGGCAACACATCCAATCTCGGAGGGGGCAAAATCAGCGAAGAGACCGAGCTGTTCGAACCAGGCGTTCTGCCAACCGGCGAGGGTTCGTCCATCACCACCTATCGAGACATCATGAATCTTGCCTCCGAAGCCGGAGACCCCAGCCTGGTGTACCGCTTCATGTCGCTCGCGTCCAACAACGCCATCTGGTCGAGCCGGGCGGCGTTCGGAAGATTCGGTCTCAGCAGCGTGCTCTCTGACTCGAGCGTCAACGGGTATCTGGCGCGAAACCCGAAGATCTACCCGAAGCTGTATCGCTACCGCTTCGACCCTAATCCGAACGTCCAGCGGTCGATGAACGACATCTGGCGTGCGCTGGTCAAAAACCCCAATGCGGTGCTGGACGCCCACTTCGACGATATCATGGAGGATCTGCTACAGAGCATCTTGGCTGGCAGGGAATGGCGTGTCCGCCAGGCTAGCTGTGCTGCGATCGCAGATTTGATCCAAGGACGCCCGCTGGAGAAGTACGACAAGTACATGGGTGAGATACTGACGAAGGCATTTAAAGTCTTGGACGACATCAAGGAATCGGTCCGGATAGCTGCTTTGAGACTCTGCCAGGTCATTACCAACATGTTGATTCGCACGCTAGAGACCGGCGATACAGGCTCTAAGCGAGCCAAAGCAATACTCGCGCATATCGTTCCTTTCCTCCTCAGCCAAGAAGGCATGGAATCCAGCGTGCAGGAAGTGCAGGCCTACGCGATCACAACATTGATACAGATCATCAAGAAGAGTCCAGGAGTAATGCTGCGCCCGTTCGTTCCTCAGATACTGGAGAAGTTTGTGGCCTCATTGAGTTTTCTGGAGCCTCAAGCTGTCAACTACATCCATCTAAATGCAGACAAGTACGGCCTCACTGGTCAAGAGATCGATAAGATGAGGCTCTCGAGTATCCGCATGTCTCCCATGATGGAGTCAATCGAGCGGTATCTACTAGATGGTCTGGATGAAGCCAGCATGAAAGAAGTCGCAGACAGACTCGACGGTGTCCTCCGTTCCGCGGTAGGACTGCCATCTAAGGTTGGCTGCAGCAGAGTCCTTGTCTTATTGAGCACGAAAAGCCTTCTCTTCCGTCCATACGCGGATCGGTTCATTCAGCTTCTGAAGAAGTATGTCTTGGACCGCAACGATACCGTGAGCGTGGCCTACAGCACCGCCATCGGATATCTCGTTCGATTAGCGACCGATGATCAGGTCTTGGACACTCTCAAATTCGCCGAGTCACTTTATTTCACCGCTGAAGAGACTCATCACCGAGTCGTATCGGGAGAGATACTGCATTCCATGTCCAAGTTATCCAGTGACCGTTTTGCAGCCTTCGCAGCCGCTGCGTTACCCTTTGTCTTCGTAGCCAAGCACGATACGGATGAGCAGGTTCGGGAGCCTTTCGACAAGACCTGGCAAGACAATGTTGGCGGCTCTCGCTCCGTCGCCCTGTACCTAAAGGAGATCCTCAATATAATCTCCGAGCATCTCGATTCTCCGCGCTGGGCGATCAAACACACCGCAGCACTGGCAGGAGCAGATGCTATCATGTGCCTGGATAAAACTCTCGATCAATCTACTGGTGAACTGGTGTGGCCTGTCTTGGAGAAGGCGCTCGCTGGTAAGACGTGGGATGGCAAAGAGACCGTGCTCAAGGCATTTGTCAGATTCTCGGAGAGTGCCAAGGCGACATGGCAAGCCCGGGAAGATATCAGGACGCAGATGAAAGTGAGAATCGCCTCCACCCAACATAGTGCACAAAATGTCTCGATGACTAATTATCATTTGGCATAGGTCATTGCCCTCAGAGAGGCCAAGAGAAATAATCCAGTGTATCGCCCGCATGGCCTCAATGCTCTAGCTGAATTCGCCGAGATCAGGGACGACCTGAACCTTCTGCCAGACGCTATGTCCATCGTGGCCCCAATAGTCGAGGAGCTGACTGACGACGGCAAAATGGAAATAGACTCGGATAATTCCATCAAGCCCAGGTGAGTGGCGCTTCCAGGTGGCCTGAGCTGATGCGAGTAAGGTTATTGACGAACTCTAACCAAATTGATAGGAGCGAGGAGACGCTAGCCGCATGCGTCAATTGCCTTCTCCGATGCGTTAACCCCACCGTAGAGCAGTCAAGTTCAGGTTGGTTTGGCCATTCTTTTTTTTTGGATCGAAGATACTCATCGGAGTTCAGTGCTGAAGGAACACTTATCCGCAATCTCTGCCCTTGTCGAGGAAGCCCTGAAACGCGGCAGCAGGCCAGTCCAAGACGCACTCTATACTGGGCTGCAAACTGTTTTCGGAAGGATCGGGACGAGGTTGTCCCAGAGGGGCAACGACCAGCCTCTGGATGCCGGCGAGCTGGAAGGGGCCATGGGGGAGCTGGCTGATCGGTTGCTCTTTCGGGATCTCGATCCGACCATCGAGAGCCTTCGAACCAAACGTGCCAGGGCAGCGGAGGAATACATCGCCGTGTCCCGGCAGGCAGGATTCGGAGTGCGCGAGAGCGCGAGGCAGTCGATTGCAGCGTGGCTTACGCAGGAGCGAGCTGCGCCTATCCAACGCATTCTTAACGACGCCCTGCGGAAGCTTGACAAGTAGAGGGTCCAGTTTCCACGTGGGAGATCGACGGTAAGGATAGCAGAGACCGGGCACTGGACATGAGAGGGCGACACGACGAGGAGAGCAGCTTAGCTGGAGGAGCGAAACCGGACGGGGAAGGAGTTTGCGGCGGGAATGCAGCCATCGACTGCTCGGAGGAAATCGTAGATTCGTACCTACCTAGATAGGCAGGTATGGCCCGCTAGATGCCATGTGTCTGACAGGGGCCCGCCGAGGCCGCTAAAAGTCGCTAGAACGCCTAAAAATAAAGACCACCAAGGGCCCTAAATGGCCCCAAGACTGCCACCTTTCAGCGGCGCTGTTTTCCAGAGTATTTCTTAGCAACGGAGCTTGGCCGTCTTAGGCGAATGGAAGCGGACCACGACAGAATAGACGAATCGTTCTTTGCTAGAGTCCGTGGACCTGGCCGTGTGGGCGTTGACGAACATAAGCTTGAAGCTAAACTTAGACCGGGTTACTCCGTACAGACATCGGGGGGATCGAGATATATCATTGATGTCCGGTCTCGGCTCACTACTGCAGGCTGCAAGTCGCCGTGCTGAGAAGCGCAGAAGGGGCCCTAGTCAGTCAATAGTCAATTCCATAGTAGGGAGTAGTCGATAGATCAGGCCGACGGAGGCTGAAGACACAGGGAGACTGGGAAGGAACCACTCGGCAGCTGCCGCGCGACTTCCGAATACGTCCAGGAGGCGCCTTCTTCACGAAAGCTAAGCACCTTCCAAAGTAAGGCAGTCGAACCATCACGGGTCCGGTGTCTGCTCAGGCTTCTCTTGGAAATCCATCCTAGGGAATCTTACGTTACGTAGCACACATATCGAGGCTACGATGCGCTGTCACCATAGCACCAGTGGCAACGGACCTGGAAATAAAGATAAGCATGAATTGATTCCGAGAACACGCAGCCCTCCGTATACCGGGCAGGCAAGCTGAGCAGTGGTACGGAAGTCACGGGACGCTCGACAGGCGGCTCCGTGATAGTGGGCACTGGAAAATTCTCACTCTGGGCAACGGTATTGAACTGGATTTTAAATCCTAACACGTCGGATGTGCACCATGGTCGTTGAGGCTGCCACTCTTGGCAGTAGGGGATGGTGAGTCCTGTGACCTGTATGCGGAGTACGGAGCAGAGAGTGATCTACTCCGTATCTGGACGGAGGACAAATTGCACCGTAGACGGAGGATAAAAATAGCCTTCGCTAGTGCAGTTTCTGGACGATCGTTGGTCAATCAGCGGCGACGCTTTGGCCTCATTCTGGCATGCATGTGCAGAACCAGTGTGTTGGGCTCCTCGAGTGGTTCGATTTAGCATAAGCTGTTCCTCCAGCGCCTGCATCCGGTATAGCCGAGAACGCTGTTCTTACAGATCTAGCAGTAGTGATTTGTGCAGAATCCATGCAGAAAGCACCTCGACATCCGACACTCCGTGAACCTTGGGCGAAGACACGTGCCAAGCCATCCAGGAAAATATCCTGATTGGGTAGGGAAGCGAGAGCCACAGCTGTTCGATGGAACACAACGCATGCGCTGCAGGATAAGCATAGCTCCGCGTGGCGGCGGCACAACCAGAACAGCGGTGCAGGCAGTTGGAGCTCAGCCCCTTCGCAGTCGTTCCAGAACCCCGTCGCCCCCCCAAGACGCTCTGGCCCATGGTCTAGACGGCGGCCATGTCGGCAGACTGCCTGCTCTCCATCGCCGTGATCTTTGCCCGGGATACGGGCTATACGAAGAGAATGTGCCAGAAGGCAGAACCAAATTGGCTTGCGCGGAAGAGAGATCTCACTATCACTAGCAGGTTACCTGCTCCCCCACCTCAACAACCTCCAGCCTCCACAACGCAATGTCCACGTCTTCCGGCCTGGCCTCAGGAGGTCAGGAAGCTAGGCCTGTCCCTCTCCTGCTGTGTGTTGATGTGCAGCCCAGGGAGACGCAGCTGAGAGAAGAACGATCATGTCCTCATCTCCCACATCGCAGCCGGTTCACTTAGGGGGAAGTTCGGCCATCCCACTTGGCTGGCTGGCATCAGTTCTTGCCAGGCACAGGCCTGGCTGAACGCTGCTCCGATGCGGGTCTTGGGCCTTGCTTAGTAGTAATGGCGCCGCTGCATGTGGCCCTGCATGGCGCCATCGACTATGGGATACCCGGACACATGGTTGGCAGACGGTGTTAGATTATCGATAGATTGATCCGAGAATGGGGGCAATGCATCTTCTAGCGATTAGCTAGCGTCCATTCCGTATTTAATTTTAGACACGTTTAGTTATCCTTCCCCAGACGTGACCACGCTCTCTACTCGGCCCGCGGTCCGACAAGCGCTCGCAGATCCAGATAGACCACTTCCTTTTTTTGACTTGGCTGGTCTTGTGCATAAATAAACTATCCAGGTAACGACCTAGAAATCAGCTCCAAAAGCACAAGAGCAACAGCAAGAAAAAGGAAGGCAAAAATGTCTTCGCCACCTGAACTGGGGCCCGGATCCCTGGCCATGCTCGATCTAGGTAGTAGATATAGCCTCCTTTCCATTCCAGGGTAGTTCACTACGACTGGTTCCCTTAACCCGGGAGTCATGATTAGGAGAGCTCATCGTCGTCGATTGTCCATTCATTCCCCTAATATTTCTATCCCATCGTCACGAATCCTTGGGAAGTCCCCGTGATCGTTCTTGCATGGCTGGCGCTTGATTTGGTAGGGTTTATCGCCTCCTTCTTCAGCTCAAGCCAAGCCTTTGTATTAATCATCGTCTCTCAAGTCTTCTGGTGTCTGTTTCTTTCCTGTTCTATCCTATTGTCTACTTGTATCTACTGGTGTTTACTCCAATCTCAAAATCACATATATTTTGAGACCCTGATCTACTTCTACTAGTTGGCGACATGACGCTTGCCAATCGCTGAACGAAACACAAGAAGGGATACCAGACTGCAAAAAGAGAATAACCTTTTTTTTTATACACACGCCAGAACGGTCTCCCTAACCGTCCGGATCTTGGCAGGCAGGAAGCCAGGAATTTCGGGTGATGACAGTAGCAAGCATTGTTATGTCGAACAGCAGGGGCGATGGATCTGGAAAACAGTCGTTACGGTTACCAATAATTGCCCCCAAGGATGAGATATCTCCATCGGCCAGTACCCCCGCTGGATCGAGTACGGTCAATACGCCCGCAAACCTGAGCGTTCCCCCGCGTGTGCAGTTGCTGCCACGATCGAGGACAGGTTGCTGGTCAGTGCTTTCTTCTCAGATCTACTTTCTCGATAACCTTGGCTCACCATCTCCACAGGACATGTCGAGTGAGCACTCCTCTCTCATTATGGTCAATGTTTGGTCTGTGCTGATCGTGCTGACGACTACTCTTGTGCTTGATAGAGCCGCAAAGGTGAGCCACAGTACTTGTTATACTCCAAGATTGATGCTGACTATTATTCCCAGTCAAATGCGACGAGATTCGTCCCACATGCGGAGTACGTTGGCAGACACCCTTCCTGCCGTATGACTCTGGTCATTGACTAACGGGCAGATTGATAGCAATGCTCCCGTTTGGGTCATGTCTGCGATTACAGCCCCCGGCTGTCATTCCGCGATGACACGCCTCGGGTCGTGGAACGCATGTCTGAAGTATCCACCGCCGGGAACGCTGTTTGGGATCGTAAGTCATCGACGTCGTTTTCTCGCTCCCTTCTCTGTTGGGCATGGGCTTATGGAAAAATCTTTTGCGTGGATAGCGTCATCACGGATTCACTCTCCTCCTGTGTCCCCCGGTCTACCAGATTCAATGCCTCCATTCTCCATGTTGACTTCGGATGAGGAGCGTGAGAGGAAAGCCGAAAGCTCAAGCCCAGGCACTTACCATGTTATTGTGAACCCGGACAGCTTCTCGGGACTCCCAGAATATGCGGACGAATCGGCCGACGATTTGAATATCAGCAGCCTGTCACTTGGTAGAGGATCAGAGACCAGCTCGAGGATTGGCAATAGCCGAAGAGGCGAGCGGGAGAGCAGCATCGAAACTGGTGACCCGAATGTGGTCATTCTGAGTCGGTTTGAAGACAGTACCCACCGCTCCCCGTCCTCCCAGTGGAAGAAGTCGAGGTTATCCCCGGCATCAGACATCACGGCCGCCTCCTCTCAAGCCATCCCTGCTCAGTTTCCTGTTGATGAAAAAGGCCCCCGTCCACTCGACCGCATGGTCTCCCAAGGAGGGCAAGATGAGAGACTGCTCTCGCATTTTCGCGATGTCGTTTGGAGACAACTAATCCAGGGCCAATCGACCAGAGACTCGTCGCCCATTTCCAGTCCGATCTTTCCAAATGTGTACATCTTCGAGGAAGTAGCCTCTACATTCCGACCAGTGAGTCTTCCATGCTTGTCTCTTTAGCACTGTTGCAATAAACCCCAGGGATCCTAACCAACACGATCTTTTGCAGCTGTTCCACGCCATGATGGCTGTTTCTGCTCTCAGCCTGGCCCACAAAAACGAGGGGCAAAGCATTGACGCACTACAACATTACCAGCAAGCCTTTCCCTCGCTCCAAACGTGTATTCGAAGCGACGAAGACCTCAGTTCGGATGGCGTTTTCCTAACACACTTTCTCCTGCTGATCTATGAGGTGAGATCCCCAAAACAACAATCCACGCCCATCTCGAGTAGAGGCTAACTCAGCCACATAGATTGCGGCCGCTGAACCTGGTGGCTCCAATCTGTGGTCCCATCATATCTCCCGGTTGCTACGGATCTCTTTGATGAGGAACTCAACCTTTGGTGGGAAGGAAAAATACCCCTATATTATTTGGTGGATCTGCAGCATTGATTTGTACGCACTCTTTAGTGGAGCAGGTACGGGAGAATTTCTCGGTGCCATGCTGAAGAACAACATGCTCCCGAGTCCGGAATGTCAGCTCTACCCCCTGGCTGCCAACGGATATAGCGTTATCTACCCCGAGGAGAGTGACAGTCTGCCGGCCGTCTTGCAACTGTACCATAAGACCTTTGTCCTGGCAGCCCGTCTCGGATTCCTCGCCGCTGATCTCCGTCGAGGAAGCATCTCGGCCGCCTTTGGCGATGGATCGACGAGCTCAGGATCCTTTGCCCATGCGGCACAGCACTCTGGAAAGCTCTATGAGATCCGACACAGCCTACAACAACTGTGGCAATCATCGAACGCAACTTATCTTTGTCAGCGCATGGATAGTTTTCCGCAACGGCCAAAAGAGCTCCTCCAGAATGTATGTTTCCGAACACCATCCCTCTGCCCTCTCTCCGTGCCAGACGCTGACTGTTGACTTTAGGCTTTGACTTTGTATCACGCGTGTCTGATCTACTCATATACCAGCATGTGGCCTGGGCAGCGCATGGCCCCCGACAGCGCGTCTGACGAGGTGATCGGGCACCACGCGGCGGTGATCTTGCAGGTGGCGGAGAACATCGTCAACACGGGACGATTCGATCTCCGATTCATCATCTTCCCCCTCTTCATGGCGGGGACGGCCACGTCATCGGGCGACCAGAAGATGTTAGCAATGGACCTGATGTCGAGCATGGAGAAGGAAGGCCTGGGCCGCAACGCAACGACGACACGGAACCTGCTCCAGATTGTGTACGAGCGGCAGACACTGCAATTCATGACGGTGGGCCATTCGCTGAATGTGGATTGGGCCGAGATCATGATGGAACAGGGACTGCAAGTTGTCAACTTTGGGCTGTAATTGTATGCATCCGTGGTAGGGAGGTCTGGCGCGCGACTTAGTGTCTTCTCTTTTGTCTCCTTTGTTTCTTATCTTCAACTGGGCTTTCTAGTTTGTCTACGTCTACGATATACGATATATGAGATATGACGACATGAGCTGAGCACAATGGGGCATTTTCTTTCTTCTTTCTTTTCTTCTTTCTTTTCCTCTTCTGTTCATGTACATAGATCTCTGGATGCATTACGATGTAATAACGATATGCCGTTAAGTGGTACATGTATATTTATATTTTCCCTTCTCTTCTCATCAATGTGCTGGGTATTATTTGATTATTTTCGCCAAGGCCGCTTTAACACATGGAGGGACGACAAAAACTAACTCTATCCCAGATAAAAGAACCTTCGAGATCGGAGAATCTTATCCTGACCTTGTTATCAATACCTACCCATTTGGGAAAAGAGTCTATTAATGGAACGGAACTCGGGCCGGCGGCGGGTCGTTCCAGCAGATCGCGGTGGTTCCGAAGACCGGGCACGCTGCAGGCCATTCAGAGATTGTTCCAGCGTCCGATGCGAGAATGTGCTCTGGAAGAATGCACCATTGGTCTGAAGGCAGTCCTCGCAGCCAGTCGTCCGTTGCAGGGCTGTGCAGAGCATCACTAGTGGCCCTGTGACGCCCGGCAGCCAGCCAATCAGCATGCCGGGACTGCACCTCCGTAGCGCCCGCCCAGCAAGCGGCGGGCGGCTTGGGGAAGGCGCGGCCAATGGATGCGGGGTATCAACCCCCCTCCTTCCCCCGGGGCCTGAAGAATCGCATCCCCAAGCAGCCCGACAGCAGTCAATTCTCTGCAGGCGCGTCCAGCTGCCAGTGGCGTCTCTCTCTCTCTCCTGGCCATCTTGTACGAGGTATGTACCGTCCTGCCTTGCACTTCGCCATCTCGTCTTGCTTAGATTGCGTATGTACTGCACACACATACACACATAGATACATACGTCGTTTCAGCCCTTGGTCTTCTTCATCCCGTGTTGGCCGTTGTGCTGCATCTTGTTTTATGTCTGCCCATTCTGCATCTTCCTCTTAGCATCCCAGATAGAGCTAAAAATAACTCTCCGCAGCGCGAGATCCTCCCACTGTGCCGCGACTGGCCTGACCTTAAACGCCGGTTGAGCTCGCCATGAGTAGTAGCAGCAACAACCGCCATGGCAAACCTGACGAGGAGATGTTCCTCGACTCTCCCTCTGCTCAGAGACCTGGCCATGAACCGCCCATCGTGGAGCCCTTGAGGATCAACAAGAGAGAAACCCCGTCTCCGGCAGCTTCCTCGAACCAACACGACTCCTCCGCTTCCTCTTCCTCCCTCCCCTATCCTGACGACCGGCCCCAACCGCAGCAGACGCGCACCGGAAGCAGCGCCATGGGCCAGCCGCCATACTCAGAGACTGGACGGACCACAAGTCCTGCCCAGGCCAATGCTTCTCCAGCAACATCTACCAGCTCTGGAGGCCCGCGACCATCAGAATACCCTGCCGCTCTGCGGCCCCGCGATGGACGGGAGCCCAAGCCTGCAACGCTGGCCGAAAGACGAGGGAACGTGCCAAAGCCATTGCCTGATACTCCCGGTCCAGAGACCCCAGATAAGGACAGTCGCCTTCAAAGAGTTGCCCCAGGAGCGCCGGCCGCCCAGGGCAACAACGCAGAGAATTCGAATCATCATCTGGATTACCGCCACCAGTACTTTCCTCCTCCTGGTGGCTCGACAGCCCTCAATTCCTCGTCCGCGGCGCAGGCTCATCTCCGAGAGTCGAATCCCTCCTCGATCAACCGTGTCAGCTCGACTACGTCCATATCGACCACCCGCGCCCAGCGGGGATCTCCGCCGCCGCCAGAGACCCCCATTGTTGAACCCGGTCAACAACCGGGATCGGACATCGAGGCTCGATATGCCGCCGCCGGAATCGCGGGCACCTCGACGCTGGCGAGTCTGCAGGCTCAGAATGCGGCCGCCCAGCAGAGAGCGAACCAGTATGCCAATCGACAACCTCGACCGCAGCAACCGGTGCAGCGGCCCTGGACACCCACCGAACAGCCTGGGACCCAACCTCACGGGCCTCCTACGGTCTACCAAGGTGTCAGTGAGATTGGACCCCAGCAACATCCGTTGGCCGCTTCGCCGCCGCCGAACCAACAATCGGCTCCGGTCAATCCTCCCACGTCGCGGCCCACGATTCCCCCCAATGCTCTGGAGGAAGACTTGCAGCGCATGCAGATCAACTCCTCCCCTCCTCCAGCATACTCGAGCATACAGGGAGCCGATACATCGCAAACGTATCCCAACGAGAAACAGCGTCCAGCTGCAGGACCGCAAGGCCATCCTGCTACATCATCAGCGGCGACGACGGGAGCAGGAGCTGCTGCTGTTACCTCCACAGTTCCCTCATCTCAAACTCACCCCGCCTTTGCCAATGACCCTAGACAACAACAACAACAACAACAACCGGGACCGTCGCCACAGCAGGCTCACCAAGCCGGGGTGCCTGCTGACCAACATCCCCAGGTCACCGCATCTCCCGCACCGAGTGGAGTGCCTCCCGCATCGCCCCCTCCCTTACCGGAGGGCTGGATCGCTCATTTGGACCCAAACTCCGGACAATACTACTATATCCATCTGCCGACGCAGTCGACACAGTGGGAGTTTCCCAAGGGGCCTACCCCCCTGAACCTCAACGACACTCCATTGTCGCCGGTGGGAAGTGTCTACAGTGGTCACCCTCTCGCATCACCGGGCCTGTCCACATTCGGAGGCAAGCCACTCGCGTCTCCGGGAATCCCACTGACCCCTGGTTATGAAAGCTTCGCCGCTGCAGCTGCAGGTCCACCTCCTCCGAGCAGCGGGGTAGATTTATATAAAGTGGCGCCCACAAACGGGGTCTACTTTGGACCCTATCTCCGATATACCAATATCGATCTGGAACGGGGGATCTGGCTGGGATCTATTCTTCTCGTGACTGATGCCCCTCATCCGCCCACCATCCATATCCATCAAAGCATCGATCTCTCTCCGAATCCCCGGCAGCTGAAAGCCGTCAACATCGCCGTTCACCGGCGGTGGACATTTTACAAGTATGAAATCGACCTGAAGATGGAGGACGGTCCGACCAAATGGACTTATGCCGTCACGTCCCACCTGGGGTGCACCCGCTACGAGTTCTTGGTCGCTGGTCGGCACGAGACGAATTGGCGGTTCATTGCAACCTCGGGCAATGATTTCGCTATCAATGTCAACGCCAACGAACGAGCTCGCCTTGGGGGCGTGGGATTCATGTGGAAGGACATCATGCAGAAGCATGCAGAGATTGGAGGGTTCCATGTGCAACTAGGCTTGGGGGGACAGATCTTTGCAGACCGTATCTGGAAGGAGATCCCCTTGCTCAAGCAATGGCTGGCAACCAGTGGAAAGGAGAACCGGAAGAATGCCCCGTGGACGGCGGCTCACGAGGAGGATGTCACTCATGCGTACTTCCACTACTACACCAGCCACTTTGACCAACCGTATCTCCGGGAGGCGTTTGCTCAAATCCCGTACATCCTGCAGTTGGATGACCATGATATGTAACGTTNTTTCCCCCCCCCCCCCCGGTCCGCCTCCTCCTATCCCGGAAGCTGACTGTCTGAGAAGATTCGACGGGTTCGGGTCATACCCTCCGCACATGCAATTCTCGAACATGTTCAAGAACATTGGACGGATCGGGATCGAGATGTATCTGCTCTTCCAGCATCATACCACCCTCGAGCTACTCCGGAATGTCAACTCAGACATAGATCTGTTCACCATCACAGGAACAGGATGGCATTTTGTGAAATATCTGGGGCCGGCCGTCGTGGTCGTTGGACCGGACTGTCGTTCAGAACGGAACCCACACCAGGTAATGGCTGGGCCCACGTATCAGGGCCTATTCCCTAAGATCGCAATGCTGCCGCCCAGTGTCCAGCACTGTATCTGGATGATTTCCGTGCCTGTGATCTATCCCCGGATGGAAACGACCGAGCAGCTGGCGCAGGCCGTGGCTACGGGAAAGAAGGCTGTCACGGGCGCGTACAACCTGCTCGGGAAAGTAACCAGCTCGGTGGCCGGCGTGGTCGGGGCCAAGGACGCTGTGGGCTCCGGGTTTGATGCCGTGAAGCGAGCGGTGGGGAAGTCGGGCCTCATGGGTGGCGTGTTGAACTCCTTTGGGGATATCGACATACTCGACGAGCTGAGAGATCAGTGGACGCATGAATCCAAAGATCTCGAGCGAACATACTTGATCCGAACGCTGCAGGGGATCGCGCGCCAGAAATCGATCCGCATGACTTTTATATCTGGTGCAGTCAATGTTTGCGGTGCCGGTCTGGTTCACGATCCGAGCCATCCCAACGACCACAAGACCATGTACCAGCTCATCGCGTCTCCGATAGTCAATACACCGCAGCCGTCGTACATTTTGAAATTGCTCCACAGCAACAAACCCTCGTATATTCCCGCCAACGGACAGCGGTCCACCCCGTCCCAGCCGACCGACACCAAGGAGGACATGCTGGAGCTCTTCCAGACGGAGGTAACGGGCCAGCCGCGCGAATTCCGCCGCCTCATGGGCCGTCGAAACTATGTAGCGGTCGTGGCCTTTGACCCGGACGTGGTGTCGGGCACTGGGCAAGGGAGCGGGAAGCTCAGTCTGGCAGCGGATTTCATGGTACAGGGTGAGGGAGCTTACGCGAGTGTAGTCAAGTATGGGCCCGTCATTATCCCGAGTCTGGAGTATGGTAGATAGTAGTCTTATTTTCTTTTTTTTTTGTCCCCTATTTTGTCGTCCATTTTTGGCCATTTCCACTCAACAGCCTATTCCGTATAAGCGATGCAATTTGAGACTGTTTCCTTTTAGTGTTTAATGTACCACATGATAGTACATATTATCATCATTATTGAAGATTACTTATTAGCTAGCCCATTCCGACTTGCATATGTGTTGCCCGGAGAGAAGATGAACGCTATTGAGAAAGATATTTTGTTCCTTAGCAATATGTAAGGAGTGCGTGGGATAATGGAAGGTAGACGGAATAGAATTTCGTGCGAAGTATTATCAAACTGCTTGCTCTTATCTCCACGATCCCGGATCTCCACCCGGCACGCAGAGACCGATTCTCCAGAAATAGTCCCTGTGGGCAAAGAGAAGCTCCCATAGTCGGTACCTCGATGGAATGAGGGACCACTGCGCGGACAGTTGCCCAGACTGCTGCTGCTGCTTCAGAATCTCTGCAGGAGAAGAGTCTTGCGGAGACGACCGGAGATCTTGGACCGACAAAGCCAGTGATTCAGACCTGTCTACTCCCGCGATACATCGTGGATCGGCATCACCGTCGCAGTGTTCCAGATCGGAAACCGAAGGCGGAAGATCCAACTTGGAGATGTAGATCTCTCCCGCGTGCATTCTGTACCCCCACTCTTCCAGGGGCAGAAGCGGGACGGGGTCGTTGACGTGCGTCACACGTCGATATGCGATATTGTCATCATCATCTTCTTCTTTCCCGTCATCTGAAATGAGGTCAAAGACCTCGTCGATAAACTGCGCCAGAGCCAGGTTGCCTACTCTTGGTTCTCCAAACGTCGTCACTCGGGGACTCCAGCCGCGAAGCTTCATCTCGAGACCTGCAAGAGCCGCGACAGCACCTCCTAACGAGTGGCCCACGAGAACGATCTCATAGTCCGGATACTTCGCCCGCGCCTCGGCCACAGAGGGCAGCACAATCGACCGGGTATTCTTCCAGGCGGTCCAGAAACCGGCATGGACCGTGCAATTGGTGCACCTTTTCTTCTGTGTGTCCTCGTCGTCATCATCGTCCTCCCCGCCATCGGCAGGATACGGGACATAGGCCTGAGGAACGGCAGACAGGTCGACGATCGTATTCGCAAGCGAGTACGTGCCGCGGAAGGCGACAACAATTCGCTTTGCGAAAGGTGGGTGGGAGAGCGCAATATATCCACTGGAGTCAGCAAGTAAGGGGCCCGTGTTCCAGGTCTAGATAGTAATGAAGAATTTCCAGTATTGAAACGATTAGCTAGATTTTCTTTAAAAAAATGTCTCTCTAATATGTAGACGTTGTGTACTCACCGTAACCAACTCAAACCCGTCAAACACACTACAATGACTCAGGCATCGGAACGGCCGATAGATCCCTGTGGTCCCAACACAGTACGAGATGTCGACCAGCCTGGCGAGCTCTTCGAGGTCTTCGAACAGCTCCGTGGAGACATTCCGATGTTTCCCTGTTCGTGTTTGTCCGTCTGTTGTCGAAAGGACAAGGTTTGTTGCTGTTGTTGCTGCTGCCGCCGCCGGCGGAACAAGATGTGCCACGGCAGAGGAAAAGATGACAGCTATAGCGAGAAAATACCGCCTCATTGCCGCTGACTCTGCACGAGAAGCAGCTTCAAGGCTGTTCGATTCATACTATCCGGCGCTTGCCACACGTTGAGACGGGTTATACCAAAGGAAGAACAAGGGGGAAAAACCCGAGGATATGTTTGCGGGTAGTGATACGCCGAGTCCCTGCCCTGTCACATGGAGGAACTGGGACGATCAGCTGTTGCGGTTGAGGATGATGTCACGGCATGGACGATGACTTGGACAGGGCAATGGTCTAGTCACAAGCCACTTCAAGCAAAATCCGGGGAAGTAAAGTTAGACTAAGCAAGGTCATTGGGGACGCTAAACCCGTTCGGGTTCGCGTCCCACAACGTCTCTCTATTGTGCGTATCAGCTGATGATGCTACGATTCTCTCGTCCCTAATCGGCTACGCTGAAGGTATAATGATACGGCTGGAAGATCTGAAGGTTTTGATGAGAAGTTCAATAATGTCCTGTAATGATCCGCAGCACGGAATATCAATACTCTGTACAGCAAGACCAGCTTGGCGCAGCTATCTATCTTTGCACACAAGATGGTGCTTGATGCATGGCGGTGATTACACCTTAAATAGTCCAGATGACAACCCTTCCGTCGACACCACTCGCTATCAATGAGAATCATGTTAGTTCTCGGAAATTCCAAAATCATGCCGCGGTGGAATCCTTACTGGAATATTTCCTGACCACTCCACCACTCTCCTCATATACCCGGATGATACTGATAGTGTTTTGATGGACGGTGTTGAGCTGGGTATCATCCTGAGTCTGTCCCCTGAGATCCATCTGGCGGAACATGTTCAGGGCAGATTCTTCGCGAGCGCTAATAGCTCCAGGTCCCTTCTTATGTTCCATGGAGCCTACGAGCTGCCACCCGTTCTCGTCCCCGCGCAGCCGATAAGCTTCACAATCCTACAAGAGCGGTCAGACTTCGTTCTATATTTCTTGAACACTAGGTAAAGGCTCACATGTCCAGCGGCAATAATCTCGTTCTCTCCATTCCAGATCAAGCTGGTGAAAGGCAAGAGCCGGGTGCTGATATTTAACATAGCCCGAGGCGGCTGTTCCGGCGCGCTGGGATAGACAACGGTGACGCTGCTGTCGTGAGAGACAAACGCGAGGACATTTCCACTCGGAGAGAAAGAGACCCCATGCACCCACCCGGCAGTATCGTTCAGAAACTCGCCACAGACGGTGTTGAATGGAAGGCGTTCACCCCATGCGGTCGGCTCAGGACGCTCATCCACACCTTTGATGTAGCTGGAGAACACTCTGGCATGTGAGTCCGTCGAGCCGGCTGCGAGCAAGACCGAGTTCGGATGCCATGCAAGGCTCGTGATCGTGCTGCGAATGGGCTTCTTCAAGTGCTTCGAGATCCACCAATCGTTCTCTTCCTCGAAGTAACAGACAGCAATCACGCGGGCTCCTGAACCGACGGCAAATTTCTGCTCGGATGGAGACCAGCGGACGCAGGTGGCCGCACGGTTGATTCGAAGAAGGACCAGAGTAGGCTTCCATCCCGTGGGGGTTCGTTCCCAGACATAAGCATTGCGATCTATAGGAAATCAGAGTGAGACGCTGTCCGTACGGAGTCGAACTTCGAGTGGGCGCACCTTGAGAACAGGTGACAATGCGCCCACTATTGGGGGCAATATCGACACCAGTGACAGTCTTGTCGTGGCCCTTCAGTTCATCTTTCAGGGAAAACTTGTTGCCTGTTCTCTGGTAGAGCTCGACGGCGTTCTCCCGCGCGACCGCGAGAGTGTTCTTGTCACTGGAGAAGGAATGATCCGCAATGGGATTGTGGAAAAGGTGGTGGACCTCCGGGGCAGCCATTCCGGTCAAATCCTCCCGACGACAGGAGTAGCTCTCTACTGTCGCCGTCTCAAAGCGATGAAGATAATACAATAGTTGCAACGTGGGGTTGTTGGGTTTCCTGTGTCGGACTGGGCTGATGAGTTCGATTATGTAACAAATCACGTGCACAGCTCCATCGAACGGGTAATCGTCGCGGTCAACTCAAAAAGTGTGCTCTCCACGACTGCAAAACCCGCCTCTCACGGAGCATATCGCGTTTCGCAATATCTACGCGCCGACGCGGAGAATTTTCTTCTTTCTTCCTTTGCGCTGTATTCAACAGAAATTATTCCATTGACCGTGTAAGAACCTGGAAAGGAGCTTCGTCATGGCTACGAAAACAACTACCACGCGCAATGGCCCTGCAGGGGGCAAGGCTGCTCCGTCGGTTGGTGCTCCAAATCAAACGTAAGTTGTTCCTGCTCCCCAAATCACACATGGTCAAACAGAGCGCACTAACATTGAAAATAGCCTTTATATCAAGAACCTGCCCGACAAGATTAAGAAACCGGATCTCAGAACGGCCTTGTACACGCTTTTCTCGACCTACGGCACCGTTCTTGATGTGGTTGCCATGAGAACAGAGAAGATGCGAGGACAGGCTCATGTCGTGTTCAGAGACATCCAGTCGAGTACGCAGGCCATGCGCGCGCTCCAAGGCTTTGATTTCTTCGGGAAGGAGATGGTGAGCGCTTCTGTCATCCATGCGTGATATGGTTTCAGGCAATGTGCCGTTGCTTACACTATGAGATTCAGCAAATCGCCTATGCCAAAGGTACCTCCGACGTGATTGCCAAACTCCGTGGCACCTACGTGCCGAGTACGGCCCCTAGTCAAGGCGCTGGTGTCTCGACGGAGCTGCAGAAATCCGTCTTTGGCGGACCACCCTCCGCGACTACGGCAAAGCCTTCTGAAGCCGCGGAAGGCGGGAAAGAAGGAGAACAGAAACCACCCCAAGGTGTCAAACGTCCGCGTGAGGAGGAGAGCGACGAGGAAGAGGCACCAATGGATGAAGAGAGCGATGTGCCAATGGAGGCGTCGTCGGATGAAGATTAAACTGGCCAATTCTCCGTCCAGGTCTTCCTACTGCATGACAGAGTCATGGTCATTTTTCCTCTTGACATGGACCGGATGGACGCCGATCACTGCGAACAAATGACATGTCACTCTGTGCAAAAAGACGGCTTGGGACGGACAGATTGACGCAGTTGCCTACTAATCCGAGCCAGATGAGCAGATAGGCCTCGGGATCGATGTCTCTGTCGCCCACGATGTCTTTCATGGCGCTTGCAGTATTACAGGGGTGGACAAAGTAGGCAGGAACGCCGGACTCTGGATGATACTGTCCATCGTGAGTTCAGAGATAGCTGCTGGCGTTGATTTTACGCGAGGGAGTTCACGTACTCCGAAGCTGATGCCTCCCATGACACCGACATTTTTCAACGGCGACCCGTATTGATGTGGAACAAGGTATCGATATACTGTGTCAATTGTGGGGGGTCCTACTTGAGGGATAGCCGGGAAGACGAAGTACAAGACCGGCACCTGATATGTCGGGGAGAAAACAATATCGTAATCAACTTCCAGGCGAGGACTGAGGTCAAGGTTGGATGTGCGGATGAGGGCTTCCTGTCGGGATGATATCAGGAACACTTGTCACCTTACAGTAGAGGCAAAAAAAATTGACCAGGATGGATCTCACGAACATGATCATACTCTTCGAGCAGATCCTTATGTGATTCGTCAATTTCGGTGGCGTCTGGCGGTGGCTCGGTGTTTCCCGTAGAGTTGCTAGTAGTCGCGTGCATAGTGCGTTTAGATATTCTCAGAATGGATTGGTTTTGCTAGGAGACAATTCCGATGGCTGCATCAGCATATGATACATCTTGTACATTTTTTTTGGTCTCTTAGTCTTGGATGACAGCATATTCTAGTGGAGATATAACGCGCTTTAACGAGGCCGTGGAGGAGTGAAGGGAGCTAAGTGGAATCGCTTCCACCTTCCCTCTGTTCTCACACTCACCTCTTGCAACCATCGTACCGACGACCAGTCCAGCTCTTCAGGCCCTCCCACGGCATGGACTCGGGCAGTGAGAGCTGCGCAAGCGCGGCGGAACTCGGCGGCCGTCAGGAAGGGGAAAGCCGACAATCCCGTGCGCGCTGGTGTCGCGTCAGAGTCCATGGCGAGGTAGTCCGAGAGCTTCGTGCCAGCTGCGACGAGCCCGTCACGCCCGTGGGCAAGGTGCTTCCAGTACGCTGCTTTCAGTGGGGAGACAGAAGTACAGTACAGGACCGAGTATGCGTGTACTCAGAGTACGGAGTACAGGACAGCGGTGCCAATGTCGGTCTAGACCTTTTTTGTAAAGCGCCGTCCGCAGGCCGACTTGCCATATCTACTGTACAGTATCTACCTACACGATAGTTCTGCCTGTGGAAGTGCTAATTACCATTGATACAGAGAGTACGTCCTTGCAACGCCTGCAGCAGTAACTGGTGACTATCTGCCCAGGCCAATGTGTCGTGAATGGCGTGGTGGGCCGCAAGCGGCGAGTGCTCCGGCATGGCTGGGGAGCTTCCGCCCTGCCGCAGCTCCGTGACGATAATCAATTCCTCTGCTGCAGACCGACTGCAGGGCACATAACCGGAATCAGCTATAGTTCCCTTTGAACCGCATGGTCCCTGGATTTCCGAAAAGAGGAAATGTCGGCTTGATACACGCAACAGGAAGACAATCGTCGATTCTCCGAGTAGACCTTGGCCAAGCGCGCAGGAGCTCCATCTGCCATGCCAATTCATAGAATGTCCATCGTACTGGGGCTGGCCGCGTGCGGGAACCGTGGATGCAATGGATGGCCAGCATCCACCACATCCCCTGCCGTCCTCCGCTTTCGATACACTTGGTCTCCTGCATCCTGTCACACTTGATCGACGACTGGCCAGCCTGGAGTCTTGGCCTGGCAGGTCAATGGACGCGCGCAACCATGGGCAGCGCTTGTCTGGCGCTGCCAGCGTCTTGTCTTCAGAATTCGGTGTCACAACAGAGCTGCGATTGGTTACAGGCTCCAGTTCCTGGACCTGCTGGCTGAATTGTCATCATGGTCCCTGAGAACAAAAATAACAATCACAATCACAATAACAATCACTTTGACGCGTTCGTCGCTCTTGTTTAGACCCCTCCAATGGTCCTCCTGACAATCATGGTTATAATAACTGCTTCCCTGGTCCCATCATGGAGTCTCCGACCCCGCTTTATGACACCCTGCAGGACATGCCCGCCCTTCATGGAACTATTATTTCTTGTTAGCCCTGGCCATTTGACTCCGATCGTTCGGAGCACACCGCAGCTTTCCACCAGGGTTCATATTAATTACGATTGAATTCTGGATTGCCCCTTGTTGGCCCTCTCTGGCAATACGTCTGAAACCAATCACCGACTGCCTGGTTCATGAGCATTGATTCTTCCGTATTGCTTAGCGTTTCAGCGGTCTCCTGAAACGTTAGTCTGATCGGTCAATTAAACAAAGCGTGCGCCAGGACTGTCGATCACCGAATCTGGCAGCTCTGGCCATGGTTGCTATCTGATATCGCGCGAAGGCAAAAGCTATTGCAAAAGAGCCATAGCGCGTTCGCAAAGAATCTAGCCGTGGCGGAGTCTGCGACTCGAATGGGTGTCTGTGACAGAGGGTCATAGGGACCTGGCCGCCATCCGTGTTACCCTGCGCAGCATCCACAATCGTATCTTGGGCGTGGTCGGCCTCTTCCTCGCTGCACGGCACCATGGGGAATCTACCGTCCAGGGAAATGCGACCCGAGCGACGCAGCTCGAGGCGTCTATCGAAGCCACAAACAAACACGTCGTCGTTCAGTCTTCTGAGATCTGGTTCCACCAAGCGACAGGCCAATGCGAACGATAATGCTCCTGTGCTGTCCGACAGTTCGATGATGTGGAAAAGTCCTTGGACCGGGGATTTACTACCCAAAGCTTCCCCGGAGATTGACGAGAGTGACAAACGGCGGGTGCGGTCCCTTCCGTCCTTTTCTGCTCTAAATCCAAGGCCTTCTCGGCCCTCGATCAGCGGCAAGAGGCGTTGGTCAAACCTTGAAGAAATCAGGGGGAGAAAACATGAACGCTCCTTGTCACATTCGAGCTCGTTCGTTTCGAGACGGCTCTCGAAACGGCAATCTGCTGTTCACCTCGCAGATACCAAATCGCGATCTCAGCAGTCGCCTATCTTCTATTTACCCCCATCGGAGGTCGTGGACGACGTACCAGAGAGCCCAGGAGAGGACACAAGGACAGGAAATGTCGTGACAACTGAGACTCGCCGCTTCTCTTTGATCCCCCGGAAATCTCCTCCCAAACAGTGTGTTACTACAAGGACCTCCCGCGACTCTTATCGGAGGCCACTCTCCCTGATTGAACAGGAAGATGAAAACATGCGTGGCTATCCAACGCCAGTTTCAAGATCTCCTCGATGGCCTCTATACGAACCTGACGAACTGAGTCTGGAGTATCCAGTTCCATCCATCACACATGAGCGAGCAGTGTCTCCAATGTCCTTGGATTACTCCCACTTGGGTGGTCTGAAACGAGGATCTCTGCGGATCGTGAACGGTTCCGCATCTCCAGCCCCCAGCGATCGAACCCATCGTGGCATGCATACACATCCTAACGCAGAGTCTCGAGGAGATAACCATTCCTTGGAGGAGTCGAAATGCGGCGTGGGCACTCCCCCGGATGTTACCGATAAAATCATGCCCTTTGAACAATCCTCTGCTCAGTGTGCCCAGGCCTCCAATACCGAGGACGAACATGACATTCCAGGAAGCCCATTCTCCTTTGAGAAATCCCCGACAATAGCCGTGGTTCCCAGACATGCTCCCTTCTCCGGACAAGGGATGGAAGATGAGGCCATCAATATGGCGTTTGATGAGAGGATGCCCGACAACGGCATCATCCGGAAGGCACCCTCGCCAGACAACTTCAGCAGGCATGGAAGACGGGAATCTCGGTCACTGACCAAAGATGATAGTGGCTACAGTTCGGGCAGTTCAGTTAATTCTGAGCGAGCCGACCGAACTAGCAGGTCAGCAAATCTTTCAGAGTCACCGCCACAGCACTCTCCTCCAAAAGCTTCAATGGAGTTCGCAAGAGATTGTGCTCAAGAGAGTGTCGAGAACCGCCGCAGTAAATCGCGGCGGCGTTCGCTGCGTCGAAAGTCCAAGGATGCAAACCTTCGATCGACGGAGCAGCGGCAAAGGAAGTTGTTGACTCCACTTCTCACCATGTCAACCATGTGTCGTGAGAGCGGCAATGGAAAAGCTAAGGATCGCAAAACTTCACACAAGCCCTGCTGTAGAAGGCCCGGTCCGCCTCGTTTCTACGCTCAACTCGGTCCAAGCAGTGTGCCGTCTGTACCAGCGTCGACAACCATTCAAAACAGTGAGAGTGACACTGAAGACAACAGTGAAGAAACTGCAATTGAATTCTCACCAGCGAGACGACGTCGCTTCTCAACCAGTTCATTGAAGCTCGGGTTTCGGCGCAATGGATTCAACGAATCTGGTACAATTTACAGGTCTGATGGCGAAGAGTTTATTATAGAAAATCCACACAGAAGGCTCCGGACTCAAAACGATAATGATCGCCGTGTTAACCGAAGCGTCGATGGCAGGGGTCGCCAGATGAAATCCAAGTCCACCTCTTCCTGGGGTTCGAAGGTTCGGTCCTCGTCTGAGCCTCGTATTAAGGTCCGGCTCTTCTCGGAGGAAGACGAGCAGGCCAGTAACCGAAATCTATCTCCCTTCCGAAGAAGACGACAGCAGCGGCAGCAGCCGTTCGTGACGAATGATCACGATATCCCTCCTGTTCCTTCTCTCCCGAGTATGTTCCAGGTGGACCAGATGGCACAAGAGATGCGACAATGCGAGCACGAAGTGGACGAACTTCCACGAGGCCGAGCCCGGACTCGCAGCATTGACCAGTCCCGGAGGAGGCTGATGAGAGCTCAGAGAGGATATTTTGCTGAGAATCTAAGCTGACTGGCTAGCCCTGTTGTTGTTGAGCTGGAGCAGTTTTGATATTTGAAGGAAAATTCAATGATCGAATCGAATGTCTGTGTTATTTTTTTTATGTTCGATTTCTAAGAAAACGATATCTGCCCTGACGAGATGATCTATTCATTGATTGATTGACGCACAAAACTTTGGCAATAGGCCGGACCATGCGGAGAGTTTGTGTTTAGGTTTGATTTCAAAAGACATGTTGCCGTGATTCATTCATTGGTCATTTTCTGGATAGCTCTCCTAGAACTTTGGTTTTCAGAACAGGAACCGTGTTCGTTTGGTTCTGGTTTAATTTCGACGTTGGAAGAGGGATTCCCGAATCATAAGTTGCTACTGCAGTACTTTTATTTTAATTGTTATGCGGAGTTATGCTGGCGTTGCTTTCTTGGCTTAGGCAATTAAGCACCTTGCCGTACCTACCTACTTACCTAACTAGGTAGGTAGACAGCTGGTTCTTTTTAGGCATCTTCTGTTCTACAGGGTCCTAGCACATTTGCTGCTAGGATAATTATCTATGAGAACTTAGGACAAGTATTACTACATCAAGGCTTAATTCGGAGGCGAATATTCAGTGAAAGATAAACAAAATTCCGAATTCGTTGAATTTAGAAATCCATTACACTAGCTAATACACACAACCGAAGACAGATCTCTATCCCATGCAAGAACATAAAGAAACATCAGAAATGCAGAAGAGAAAAACAGTAGAAAAGAAAAGATCACATTCCATGCAAACATAAACCCATCATCCAAAACGCCCAATCCACCCAGAGTTTATAGATCGCATGTTGAATTTACTCAATCCTGATCTTCTTCACCACATGAGCCGGCTTCTTGGGCACGACAATCGAGAGGATGCCATTCTTCAGACTGGCCTTGACTGCATCCTGATTGACCCGGGTCGGGAAGGTGAAAGTGCGGTGGAACTCGCCCACGGAGCGCTCAGAAACCCAGTACTTGAAGGATGGTTGTTTCTGGACGGCTTTCCCCTTGTCCTTGCTCTTTGTGCTCTTGGAGAGTCTGTTGTCGGAAGATGCCGATGTCGACGTTGTTGTGTTGGGAGTTGAAGAGGTGGGGATGACTGTAGTAGACTTATTGGTGCCAGTGGCCTCGTCATCATCGGCATCTTCGACGGTGGGTTGGTAGGACTTCTTTGATGTATCGTCGTCTGACGACGAGTCGTTTGCCGTGGCTTCATCTTGCTCGTTGTCGTTGTCGTTGTTGTATTCATGCTCGACGCGGCCCTTGATCACCAGCGTGTGAGGGTCCGTGAATTCAATCTCCACGTCTTTCTGCTGGACGCCCGGAAGCTCCCCGTCCAGGAGGTAGCTGTCGTTCACCTCCCGTACGTCGAACCTTGGTGCGAAGGATCGGGCAGTCGGCCAGTGATCATTATGATGGCGGCGGTGCGAGGAACTTGACCGCGTCGAGCGATGGACGTCGTAGTCGTCCAGAAGACGGAAGAGTGGGAGAAAGTCACCAGCTGAAAATCGCGGATAAAACGCCATTGTGGTGATTTTTCGTCGAGGAGGAGTAGTAGTAGTAGTAGTAGTAGTGATTATGATGCAGCGCTTAGAGGCAGTTGATTCCAAGAAACCAGTTATGAATGGGAAGATCTGATTATTCAATGATCTGATCTGATTGCAATTTGATTCTTTGCTAGCTACAGAGCATCAACAGTCGAGTACTGACGCCTTTTTATACGCCATCCCAACGCTTGTAGAAGCCGCCAGCATGATCCAGAAATCTGTCCCTCCAGACCAGGGCACCTGCTATCGCGGAGCTGCCAGCAGCATCGAGGTGGCTCTGGGATCGTGGAGATGCGCCCAGACTGATCGAGCACCTACGAGGCCCCACCAGAACCTTCGATAAGCTTCAGCGATCAGACCATGATTGGTCAATGCGAGTGGCTAATGACGCAATGTCACGTGACTGTAACCGAGGCATGACAGCTCGCCGCTGCGTCGACATACTGTACAAAAGCTCTTGTCGGAAGAAGCTCAGCGAGGACTGATGGATCCGCTGGTGAGGCGCAGCTATCATCCTACATAGGAGCTCTCGCAACGGAAACAACCTCAGCACGTCAATTGAGCGTCCGTGTCGGTGATGTCACCGGCTTATGTTGCGGATGCCAGGCGAGGAGTACATCTCGAGTTGTCGATGCCCTTTCCGCAGGAGATACTCTATTGCTGTAAAGTCCTTTTTGCTCACGCTCAGATGTTTACGAAACTCCGACCTGCAGTGCGACGAGTCAATAACGACCCACTGAGGGTTAATGCCTGTGAACATCAGCAACAGCGATAGCACACCTTGCATATTCCTTGAAATTATTCCTCGCATCCTAGATAGGAGAATCGTTAGAGTCCAGCTGCGGTTGTATTTGGCAGGTCCAATCCTTACTGCTGGCTTCTTCCGAATTTCCCGTAGACATTTGCGGTAGAGGGACAGGACCTCCCTTTGCAGTCCCGACAGTCTCATCTCGCCTGCGTTCCGGCTTCTCTTGTCCGGTCCCTAGTTTGCTGCTCGATGTGGTCCGCTGGAAAGCTGTGAATGGTGCTGGCCGTGGAAATGTCAGACGGAACAATTCTGATGGGTGGGAAAAGGTATTGCCGACGCCGGCCCGCGCCGTAAGTGGTAACCGCGGAGGTTATCCGGACACCCGGCCGAGAGCTGACAGCAGCTGGTATTAGTTAAGAACGTAAGACCTCCACCCTCAGTGGGATTCGAGTGTGCACCGAATTAAGAATATCATCTCAATATTGTATGTACAGGCATACTTAGGAACCAATAAACTCACTTGTCTGTTGTTTTGTGCAATTATACACCGATATAATGGCTACCTTCTCGGTATGTAATCCTGAGCAGTGATATAAGCTTCCTTGCATCGTTGCAATATATTGTACACCATGCGCATCATAAGAATTGTGCATTTTAACCCTTGACGGAGCAGAAAAAACAGAAATCCACATCAAAAGATATCTGCATTCTTGTTTTGCGTTTTTGTTTTATTTGACAATGTCCATGCTAATCCACAACTCTCCACTAGCGTCTCGTCCGCTTTCTTGCGAAAGATGGACTTGTATACTATGGCGATGCCATTCTTCCGGCTGGCGTCAGTGACATTGCCAAAGCGACCAAGGCGCGGGTGATCCAAGGCGACATATTTGGTCAGCACCAGGTCACAGATAAGGTCGTTGAAATAAAGACGCTTCTTGCGCCGCTGGCGCGACATGACATCAAGACCGTGAGATGCCTCGGCCTAAATTACGAGCAACACGCCAAGGAGTCCAATCTTCCGATCCCGAAGTATCCAGTGCTCTTCTACAAGCCAGTCACAGCCATCACCGGCCCTACGGATGACATTCCTGTTTCCGCGATGGCGCAGGAAGGTGAGGGCCTGGACTACGAATGTGAGCTTGTGGTAGTCATTGGAAAGGAAGCCAGGGACGTTCCCGAATCCCGTGCCCTGGACTACGTCCTGGGATACGCAGTTGGAAACGACGTTTCCCACCGCGATTGGCAGATCAAGCGCGGCGGTGGACAGTGGGCCTTGGGTAAAGGATTCGATGGGTGGGCGCCTTTTGGACCAGGCATTGTGTCTGCAAAGTTGATCCGTGATCCAAATGCCCTCAACATCTCCACCAAACTGAATGGTCAAACTGTCCAGTCGTCATCCACGAAGGACATGATCTTCAGCGTGGCCAAGACCATCTCCTTCCTTTCCCAGGGCACTACACTACTGCCTGGTGATCTCATCTTTACTGGAACGTGAGTTACCCGATACTGGAGCTATGATGTGGTTGGATAACTAACACGTTTTTCTTCTGCTCTTTAGACCCCAAGGCGTGGGCATGGGCAGGAAACCTCCGCTCTGGCTGAAGGATGGCGACGTGGTCGAGGTGGCACTCCAAGACGTGGGATCCTGCACCAATCGGGTTGTCTTCAGCAAGCCGTCGGCGAAGCTGTGAACATGTCTGGAACCATGTTTATCACTATACTCCGGAGTAGGTGAAGCCTTCTGATTGTACATGCACATGTAGATGGTCATAACCTCTGGGAAATAATCATTTGCCGGAAAAAAAGCACGGCTTAACTGCATTACAAGACGGCGATTCATTTATTAGCATCTCATGATAAACTGCATTATCTTCGGGGGCAAGGGCAGACTGCAAAACGGCGACTCTAGTTGACTTGAGTCCCATAACCCTTGATGGTCTCCGCAAACGCCCAACTTTGGTTCTCGAGTTTTTCGTTCTCCTTCAGTTCTATCCCGTCCTTGGTCACCACTGCCAAAGTATATTGATCCAGGCTCCGTGCATCTCTGTAAAACAGAACCTTCATACAATCCCTCAATGCTGCGATCGCCTGCTCTTTTGAAATGTCTTCAATAGGCATTTCTTCCGGGAATAACCGACGAAGGATTGGTATTGCCAGGTGGGCACCGAAACCAGTTGCCAAGTGCGGCGCCGAATATGTCGTCCCCAGGAGGTCCGCAGAACTAAGAAACGGCTTACCATCGCCGTCAAATCCAGCGACGAGGATGTGATTCCACAGAGGGTCCATCTCCGACCGGCGCTTGTAGAAGACTTTGGAGAGGTAAGTATGGATGTTTTTGGCATTTAGCGTGTTCCCGTTGGAGGAATAGTTTTCTCTAATATCAATGGCGTTGAGAAGGCGGTCGATGTACTGCATATCGGAGATATCTCCGCCAAAACCGATAATGGTAGACTCGTCAAAAACCCGAATACGCTTTACATCCGTAAAACGAGCGAGAGAGCCGTAGGAAGCTATAAAGCAGGCGCACAAGTTCAGATGAAACATCCCATATAAGTCTCACTTGAGGATCAGTATGATACATACCCAGATTGTCTGCAGCCATTGCAACACCTCCATTGAATTTGACTGCGACGACTGACGTACCCGTTACAGCCGGAGACAGCGTATGCGCTTTCGGGCCAGTCGTCTTGAGATAGGTATGATCGTAGACACCGTAGACGTCATCCCTGGGCTATTTCAGATAATTAGGAACCGCAAGGATTGAATGCAAGTACTAGATGTTATTGAGAGGCAACTCACACGACCCCAGGCTTGCGGGAAGTGGTTCATGACGTTCCGGACAGGGCACTAAGGGAGCTCAAGTCCTGAGAAGCTGTATGATATGAAAAGGGGTATGCAAAAGCAATATGGTGCAATGTAGATTGCACACAGAGGAAAACGAAATCGGGATTATCAGGGAGGTGTTGAGAGTCACGCAGCTATGTTCATCATTGTTAGGCAGGAGAGCTGACGGAGCTATGCGGTGGGTACGTATCGGTAACAGCCTGGCGCCACTGTGGCGCATTACATGTGGCGCAGTATTGACCTTCGATAAACAGAACGTTGTGCAAGGTGTTTTCCCCTCGATTCCATTAACATCTCGCCTATTTGGCAGTATTTGCAACCGCATAAAAAGACTGAGAAGGTTCAATTCGAGAGGAAGACATCTTGGTAGTCATAATTGGCCTGAATTCATAAGACTGCATAAAACCAGTTACTGGAGCACATGCGATTCAGATAATTTCTAAGTCAATTACTCGATACCAATTGATTTACTGACATATCAAGTTTTCCAGTAGATGGCAGATTATGGAAACGATACATTTAAACAGGCCATCTGCCGTCTATAGAAGATAAAAGTCCAGTGAGCAGTAACAGCCGCATCTGTGCAATAGAGGTTACAGTAGAGCCAGCAAGAATTTCCGCAATCAAAGCTATCCTCAGTTATCTACTGCGACTTAGAGCCCAGTCATTAGTCAGTCGCTGCTGTTCAAGATGTCTCGCTTTCCTCTCAGGACTGGAACTGGCCATTGGCTATCCTGCTGTGCTAGTGGTCTTGAATCTCCTCTCAGACGATGATCTCCCATCACGGGTAGTACTCGAAGGTACGAATTCGATTGAGTCTCTTTGTCCAGATGCTCTCGCCTTCTCTTCTAATCTAAGACGAGTAGCCTGCTGTGTTTTCACCAATTCTTCCTTGTAACCCCAATCCGGAAGCGAGGAAACGTCCCATATGTCAAGAGGAAGCGAAGTAGCATATTGCTCCGCGTCATCAATACCGGCATGCTGTCTCAGTTTAACGAGCAGGCTGGGGTTTTTAAGAGAAGATGATCCTGCCAGCTTTTCATTGAAATGAACACCTTGCTTCTTCAATGAAAGGAAATGTGAAAACTTGGTATTCGCGGCAGGGTCAGGAGATCCAGGTGGGGAGGGAGGTATATCGAGGTCAGGAACCGGAGGCAGTGTGAGGTCATGGATCAATGCTCTGGTTGCGGAATATGGAGAAGACTGCCCTGATGCCAGATGATTATCCGACAGTGTTGATGTATCTTGTGGCTGGTGTGGCCCAAGTACAGGACGACCGGGGTCAACAACAGTAGCTTCAGGTTGCGGCTCGTTCTTAACGTCGGAAGGGCCTGCGCATCGCGTTAGATGAACTCTTAGATCTAAACTAGGATGTATTGTCAATACCTTGAAGATTTATATCGCGTTTAGTATCCCTTTGTTGTTTATCGCTGTCACTCTAAAACCAATTAGTCAATTCCAACGTGTGGTGTATCAGCTGGAGATACACACCTTGAAAGTAGGCGACGAGACTCGGCCTTTGGCCTCGTCCTCGCTGCTACTCTCATATGCTCCAAGGCCGAGCATTATATTGTCATCTCAATATATAGAGACCGCATTAGCTGTAAATATGGTTGCCAACAGCTCGCAACTGAACCCCAAGAATAGGACTGGCCATGAGTATCTGTATGCTGAGAAAACTCGGGTTACCAAGTATTTGAAACTTGTAATGCACTCCTGCTTCTGGAAATTTGGCACGCAAGCGTCGGGATGCGTTCTGGGATTATTACGTAATCACAGGCAACGTAATAGCTCTGCGTCAGTGTAGGAAGCTCTAGACGCAGGTTCAACAATAACTCAAACCCGACAACTGAGAGGTTATCTCTCAAAAGTCCATCAATATACCCAACTCTGACAGATTCTTCAGGATCAACGGGTCTATTCTCTTCTTCTATTTCTTTAATCAGTGTTCCTTGTGGAGATGGCATCTCTCCTTGGCCAACCGTCTCATGCTGAGACTTTGGGACACTTACCTCAGTCGGCCACAGCTGGAAACAGGGAGCATGCATTTTATCCGTACGTCTTCGTGACATCTACTGCCTTGTTTGTACTAAGACTCATGTTTTATCCACCAGATATACGGACAATGGCGGTTCCATCTTGGGGATAAGTGGCTCCGATTTCACGATCATTGCTGGGGACACCCGCTCTGTCTCTGGCTACAACATCAACTCTCGACTAGTTCCGAAAGTTTTCAAGATAGGAGGTGATGATGAGACTGGCGAGGGAGCTCACATTGTTCTTGCAGTCGTGGGTTTCGCCGCAGATGGCCGGGCTCTGAAGGAACGACTAGACAGCATTGTCAAGGTGTACAGGTACCAGCACGGCAAGCCCATGTCTGTCAAGGCCTGCGCGCAACGACTGTCGACGATTCTCTATCAGAAGCGATTCTTTCCTTACTACGCATACGCTATACTAGGAGGTCTCGATGAGGAAGGCAAGGGAGCCTTGTATAGTTATGATCCCGTGGGTTCCTACGAACGAGAGCAGTGTAAAGCAGCGGGATCCGCAGCGAGTCTGATTATGCCATTCCTGGATAACCAGGTCAACTTCAAGAACCAGTACATTCCTGGAAGTGGGGAGGGGCATGCTTTGGAGAGAAGGACACCGGAGCCGTTACCAAGGAGCACCGTTGAACAACTGGTGCGGGATGCATTCACCAGCGCTGTGGAGAGACATATCGAGGTCGGTGACGGTCTGCAGATGATGGTCATTACGAAGGATGGGATAGAAGAGATCTACACCCCTTTGAAGAAGGATTAATAATATGACACTCCTGAATGTAATCCAGGCAAAAATAACATCATGGTGTTCATTTCATGGTCTCTTATTGGTTCATAACAAAAAAACGACATTCATATAATATTCCAGAAGCCTAAACACATTAAAATTGATTTTCATCACATTCCCAATTAAACCTGCCACTGCGCCCAACGCCATAAACATGCTGATAGAAGCTGACAGTCCCAGAATCAGAATCGTTCTTTCATCCGAGAGGCAACGGTACGAAGATTGCCGTATACTTTGCCCTGTCCCTGTCGTCAGCGGTAGAAGAATATTAGGGTTCCTTTCAGACCTACCGGAGGGCTACCTAAGATCAAACTGACAATGGCCTCTCTTGCAATGTGGATATTCTTGAACCCACCAAGAATGTGGATCTTCTGATCGGCGAGAACGATCCTGGTCCGACTGGCATTCTCAATGGCAAACTTGGTCTTCCCGTCTTTGCCTGCGATCCGTCCAATCGCTCGGCTCAGGTGCTCTCCATTCAATGTCTTGACGTCTTTTATCTCAAAAGTTTCAATGTACATATCATCAAGCCTCAGGAGGGCCAAGGCATCCTCGCAATCGAAGCCAAGAGTAAAGGCTTTCACAAAGTCTTCTCCCTTTTGCAAAGCTCCTGGATCTGTAGTAAACTTCGAGGTTCTCAACTCGACTGCGCGATTCTTGACATTCATTCTCACTTGTAACTTTAGATGCTCGACAAGAGGAGGATAGATTTTTGGCCAGAATGTTTTCAGTGGACTCATCCGATGCGGTGGTACTGGCACTTTCCGTGTTTGCACTCGGTATGCGCTGGGGATCTCCTTCACGGGGGTAAAGAGTGGTCGGCCTTCCTCGTCAATTTGCATGGCACTTTCTTCGCCAGCATCTGGTTCCGGTGCTGATTCTGCTGCCTCCTTTGGAGCAGTTGTCGTTGGATCGATCAAGACGTCGTCGCCATCTATCAATATGTTAATTTAAGATGTGATGATTAGATGCAAGCAAATCAAACCTTGCACGGGGGGCGCAGAGGCGGGGCTTTCGGCTTCCGCCGCCTCCCCTGGCTTCTTCAGAAGAGCAGTTGGTGCGGGCATATTGCAGCGTGGCTACGAGTCCCAAGCTTTTTTGATCGCAAGATGGGGTTTTGGCGAAATTTGAGGAGCGGCCATCGATAAGCCCGCCGAATGTGCGGGTATCTGAATGAAAAATTTCGGTGCAAACAGCACAAACACGGGGGACCAGTGGTGTGGCTCGACGGTGGCACAGATGATTTCATGGCTAGGCCGTGGCCTAGATGCGGGTAGAAGCTCCTGCACGCATTATTTGCCGCTTTTGTTACGTCTTTTCCCAGGCCTTTGGCACCGCCAATACCACGCCTTCTCCGTGGTGTGGATAGCACTTTTCTCATATCCTTTCCACCGCCTTTCCTTTTCTTTTCCCCCTTTCATTGAGACCCTCAATCAGAAAGTATTCCATAATGTAACCAAGAGGATGTCTCCCAATATAGGACATAGGCTGTACGCCGTTTTCCGAGAAGCAGCAGGTCCGTTCTTCCTCCGCGATATCCGAACGAGCTTGAATGCGTTTTCTCTGAACTCTTCGAGCTCAAATAGCACAACGCGCGGCTTTTTCGTGAGGAATTACTCTGGGAAGATCCCCCCTGGCACTGGAAGGATCAGCAGGAGATTTGCTTCCGGCAGCTTTCTGGTACTCGGAGCCTCTCCCCATTCGGCGGCAGCAGTTGAAACGGGAGCGACCGAGAAGATAATATGTCCAAACAGTCCGTGTTATCCTAACAGAAGGCCACTAGGCAGCCTTGCTCGACACATCTGGAAACGGAGTGTGCACACCTCGGAAAATGACAGATCAGCTGCGGAATTGGCCAAGGCTCGAAGGGGCGCACAAAATGAGAGCTCTCCTCAGGAAGCGGCTCCAGTGAGACCTCATGATCCAGTTGACGATGAGGGCAAGCATTTGGATAGAGAATATAACGAGCCTGTTTCGCTGAATAAAAACCTTCGAGAGCGCTTGCCGAACTTGTCCCAGTTCCATCGACCTACAAAGGAGGAGTTATTGGCTGCAGCTACTGGCTTCTGGTCGAGGCTTCGGGTCAGATTTAAGTGGTTCTCTATAAGAAGTGTCCGACCCTTTAACCTGGACGAGATAAGTGCCCTTTTTTCATGGGTGCTCCTCGGTCATGTTCTGTGGATCATCCTGGGGACAACCACCTTCTTTTCTCTGCTTATCTTTGCAATAAATACGGTTTTTGCGCAAGGTATCCCATATTCGCCCACTATTGTTTTGATCATGTTCTAATTGTCACAGAAACACTAGCTCGTTGGGTGGGAAACTATCTGACGAAATCTTCGGGTGTGAAAGTGGTATTCGAGTCTGCCATTGTTCCGAAATGGAGAGATGGTGTTATCACCTTCAAGAATGTTTTTGTATCACGCAGACCAGGTCAGGGAAGTGGAAATGTCAGCAAAGGTTCATCAAAAACTGCAGCGGCGGCCGCTGCAGCTGTCGCGGCTTTGGGAGATGCAAAGGATGGGCCGAACACCGATGGATCTACGCAGCGAGATGGCGCTGGATATGAGGATGAGGATACGAACTATACGCAGTTCGATGTTTCGATTGACACGGTTAATGTGACGTTATCTTTTACCAAGTGGCTCAACGGCAAAGGTCTCTTACGAAATGTCGAAGTGAAGGGGATCAGAGGGGTTATCGACCGTTCTCACGTCCGTTGGACAAATGACAACCTAGACCCCAAGTCTTATCGCCACGAGCACAATCCTGGTGATTTTGAAATTGATTCATTTAAAATGGAAGATGTTCTCGTCACGGTCTATCAGCCTAACAACTTCAGGCCATTTACCGTCAGCATATTTTCTTGTGATCTTCCCCAGTTACGGAAGCAATGGCTTTTCTACGATTTTCTCTCGGCCAATATGATTTCAGGCTCTTTCGACAATTCTTTGTTCACGATACACCCTCGCCAAACCCATAGCTACACTGGAGCTCAACTAAGTAACGGCGTTGAGAAAGGCGAGTCCAGCCCCTGGAAGAAACAGAGCAGATTCCGGATTGATGGTCTCAATATCGATCATCTGAATCGTGGAGTTGAGGGTCCCTTTTCCTGGATTCACGAAGGCAGCGTTGATATTGTTGCTGATATCATGTTCCCTGCTGAGAATGATGAGAGTCTTGCCAAAGTCGTGTCTGACTTCTACGATCGCCTTGAAGCAACAGTCACATCGGCGCGTTATCCACCAGAGGACGGCAAGGAAGCCCGCGAGGACCAAGCGGATGCTGAGGCTCCATTTGCCGCTAATGACAACGACAAGCGGTTTGTGGTAACCGATCTTAGGATTAGTCTTAACAATGTCAGGGCTGTCGTTCCGCTCTTCACGCGAGACCTGTCATACATCAACAATGCCCTCATCCGACCAATCGTGGCGTACATCAATTCCAGACGGACCTTCATTCCGGTGAATTGTCGCCTCGTTAAGCGACTGAGTGACTTCGACGGCAGCTGGACCATCTTTGACAGTGGCTTGATGGACGATTTGTCGGCAGCAGTGAGTATTCCCTGAAAAGATCGAATTCATTCCTATTCTTTTTTTTTGATTAACGGCGATGTTATAGACGTATGACGCATTCGCCCGAGACGTCGTCGATGAACAGGCGCGCAAGCGCCGTTTCAAGAAGGTTGGCTTCTGGTCACTTCAACTTGCTGCGCAAGCTATCTTCATGGGCATGGCAGGCAACATCATATGATATTTTTAGTCTGGAGTCCATGTGTCTGATCCCGGGGAACCGGACGAACTGCAACGACATTTAGAAAATTCCGACTTTGGACCAGTTGTTTTACTGGTCCGGTCTTGTATCAGTAGTTTCCTTTTTTTTCATTTTTTTACTTTCAACCTTTTCTCATCCTGGCGCTCGACGTTTTCTGGACGACCTTTGGATGCCAAATCAGCATAAATTATCGTCTCAGGAAAGTTTCAGGCGTAAGAAATTCCGAAGTATCCCTATTTGTGCTGTCCTTTGTATGAGAATCCACAAGAGACCTGCATATGATGAAGCTGACTTGTCGATATCATAGAGGTCACCCGAACAGGCCTCCCTGCTGGCCCGATCATTCCTGAAGCTGATACGCCGATTCCTAGGTCTGGGAGGATTCGCATGAGATGGCTCATCATTCAAAGTGTACTTTGTATTATTATTATAAGGTTCATCATTACTGTGCTCCTCATAGTGGAGCAATCGGCTGCTGGGCGGTACTCCTATGTACAGTACGTACGGAACGCTTGACGAATGACAATAGTTAATGTAACCAATAATGAACTATTCATTTGACAGGGTTGATAGGCTCTGACCAAAGTCTGGAAGACTGGCGTACGTTGAGATAAAGTAATTCGACAGCTTTAGTTCGTCAAAAGGCCGATCTACCTAGAAGGGTGGGAGGGATCGACAGTGTTAATGACACCTGAGACCATGTCGTTGAAGGTTGATTAATCAAGTTACCAGTACGCTGTAGTATGTATGTACAGTACAACATACCTATTAAGAACCTATTAAAAATGTCCTTAATGGAGACCTGAAATAAGGTAGTTGGCATTATTCTCAACGACGATGTGCTCAGTAGGATGCCAATCCTAGAGTGCAGAGGTGCTGCATCTCTTATTTTGTTATTGTTTTTGTTAATAATAATATTATTATAATTGTCCTGGTTATTACTCTGTAACTTGTACCTAAAGTTCTGTAAAGAGTAGTTGATTTTCTGTCGTAGAGCACGCCATGCTCCGGATGGAGTAATACTCCATACGGAGTACATCACTGTGGCTCGCAAGTGACTTGCATTGTGGAAATCGTAGCTTGGAGGGATCCATCATCCCCACTTTGACGATACTTGGTATAATTTACCGCTATCATGCAACAATAATAAAGGTAATTCCCAGACCAGCACGGAGTACGTACTCCAACAAATTGAGAGAAATAACCGTTGACAGCTAGGTAGCTACCGACAGAATACTCCGTACTCCATACGGAAGATTAATAATAATGTTAATGTGCGGAGTATTCTGCCATTAGTACTACGCACTGATAATAACGATCAGCTGCATTATTCCCTTTCGCTCTTGCTCAGCTCCACCGGGTCTCTCTCCTGGCACCTGTGGCTTACATCCCACGGGCCTGACAGCCAAAGCAACCGATGTTCCTGACGGAACTCGAGACAACCCCTTTCCTGCTTCCCCTTCTGCTCCCCACCCATTCCAGGTCTCTTGCATTTGCCCGGTGGGCCTCCCGGCCCCGTCTTGACTCGTTTTGGCTCTCCAAGGCCAAGCGAAAACTCGGACCCCCTGAGCCTCAGCGCTTAGTCCCGCGCCGGCACGTCCGGGTTTCCGCTGCTGCTGGTGTCGCTGCTGTTTCTGACCTGTCCTGCGAACGCTGCGGTGCTAGGAAAAGGAAAACTGCCTGCTCTGCATACGGAGTACCGTGCGAGCTCAGACCTCGTGCTGTATGTGAAGCAAGGCTTCTTAAGAACAGTAGGGGAATTCATGCGGATTTTCTTTGATGGTGCACAAGACTTTTTTAGTTAACTACCTACAGTTAAACTTCTCCAAGCATTACCCACCCGCGTGCCTGCTGATGCCGGCTGTGCTTGTCCAACCCGCGTCCTTGGACACGCCATGTCGCAGGCTCCGCGACAAGACAAAGATGCCCGACCCCTGTCACCTGGCCCTGGCCTTCCCCTATCCCTCCCCACAGTGAGAGAAGCTGCTGCTGTGCAGGCTCCCCTCAGCGGCACCCTCATTCCTCGAGATTATCTCAGCCAGCGTTCGAATGGGCATCCTTATCGCTCCTCCAACGCTGCTACGGCTGGGGCGCGCAGATTCACCCCGTCCTCCCTTCACACGAGCTTTCGACCGACTTCATCTGAGAAAGACACCCCCGAGTCCCCGCTCGGTCATCGCTCGCCGGATTCCGCTGCCACCGGCTCGCCGCTTGAACGAGAATCCCAGACCGAACGAATAGCTCGGTCGTCCAACTCCCCCGTGCCTCTAGCTGGAGAGCGCCAGAGCCCGCTGTCAGCGACGGAGGTGATTGCGAAGGATTCGAGGGACCGCCAGTTTGAGCATGGTGTGGGCATTTCCAAAGAACGCATCGACGGCGAGTCCAACAACATGTCAGAGACGTCAGGGTCTACTCAACCATCAGGCTCTCCGCCCAGTTCGCCGGCACAATCTCTGCCGTCCAATGTCGCGGAGCGCACCGGGCAGCGAATGATGCCGCGAACTTCGTCGATTGATTCTGCCATATCCTCCATCTCTTCCGCTTCGCATTCACATAAATCTTCGTTTGACTCGAACTCTATAACCTCAGCCGATATCAACAATCTTATAGCAGCAGCTGGCTCTGCTGAAGCCGTCATTGTACACTTACTCAAGGATAAACACCACGCCGCCGCGCAGAACGAGCAGCTTTGGCGGCTGCTCGAAAAGCAGAGGGCACTCGTGTTGGGGTTAAACAAGGATCTGGAGCGGGCCCTGAAGGATAAAGAGAGATATCGGAAGAAACTCAAGGAACTGCAGAGCCAAATACCACCTTTACCGGCAAAGGCATCACAACCGGTTGAGGAGTCGTTTACGAAGGGTAGTCCCAGCAAGGACAAATCTGATACCGTACACTCGGCTCAAAGTGGAGTTTCTCATCATGACAACGTTCGAAGCCCGCAACCAGAATCATCCGTTGGGCCGTCTGAAGATGCATCCGCTCAGACGAATAAAGGAACTACGAGTTCAGACATAGCTGGTCCGCCTGCTCCTCCTAGGGCTGAAACCGATCCGCATTCCACGAGTTCTGTGTCAACGAAGCAACAACCCGAGTCCCGTGAGCAGTCAGATAAGATCGAATCAGCAAACCCTGACAGATCTCGTGTCCCTGGTGAAGAGCTACATCATATGCAAGATCTGCAGGAAAACATGTTGCCGCCACCTAATCGGAAGCCACCACCAGCCCCTCTAAACCTTGGGCAGGCCCAGCATCGGGGCTCACCGACCGATCCAATAAGTCCTCATGATTCAGATTCAGACTATGATGACGTCCAGGAGGTGGATGATCTTACAACAGTAGAGCGAGGAAGGAGGAGGACGAGGGAAGATGATGACAAGGAGCGCGAAGCTGCCGCGAAACGAGAGCAAGAGGCCCGGAGCCGGTCAAAGAAGAAGATGACGAAGGGAACGGAAACAGACGATACACGCGGTTCTTCACACCAGGCTGTCCCAGCAGGCTTGCCCTCAAGTCCACGAAAGCTAGTAGCTCAACCTCCCCCTCATCTGACTGTCGGACAATTCTCAGCGGCAGACTCCCTGGCAGCAGTTATGAATTCAGGACACTCAGGATCGACGTCGCTGGGTGAACGCATTGGCTTGTCTCCTCCCATGAGCCCGGGGCTGCCAGTCAGCCCAAGACCAGGAGATCGTCCTTTAGGATCTCCTTTACCACGACAGCCAAGGGAAGGTTCGGGCGTCGTCGCGTCGCCGCCCGGTTCGCCAAAAGCTTCTCTGCCTGGTCTGCCTTTGTCGCCTCGCGCAACAAAACAGACGATGCCGCTGTCCCCGAAATCAACTCACACAGAAAGCGCAACACGTCCGATACCTTCCATTGATGCGTCTGTGAAGATTGATAGCCCTAAGTCACCCTCCGGTTTTGAGCGCACCATCTACCAAGGCCTCGTCTCGGATGAATACCCAGGCCTTCTCCTTCCACCGAACGCCCTGCCCTCTATAGAAGTCAAGGTGGCATCCTCACGACTTCGTCCTTCCAGGAACAGTTATTTGGGAGGGAAGGCCTCCGATGAGGAACCTGTTTTCACTTTGAGCATATTCTCTCGGTCCGATAGGTCTGAATTGTGGCGCGTTGAGAAGGTCATCAATGCTTTACCTCAACTCGACCATCAAATCCGACAATTGTGTGACTTCTCAGGAAAACTACCCGATCGATCTATTTTTAGCGGACATTCACCCGCAAAGGTTGATGCAAGAAGAGAAGCGTTGAACTCATATTTTGAGACTCTCCTTGACACTCCTATGAACGAATCGGCGGCCTTGGCCCTTTGTCGATTCCTTAGTTCCGATGCTATCGAGCCCCGTGACGATGAGACGAGCTTGCTCAAAGCTAATGGTAAAGCGACTCCTGAGCTTCTCCGCGGGCCGGATGGAAAACCCCGGAAAGAAGGATATCTCACAAAGAGAGGTAAGAATTTTGGCGGTTGGAAAGCAAGATACTTTGTCCTACATGGACCGGAATTGAAATATTTCGAATCCCCGGGAGGGCCCCATTTGGGAACGATCAAGATACGTAATGCGCAGATTGGGAAGCAATCGCAAAGTGGCCAGAATCAATCTCCTTCGCGAAATGATGATGATTCAGACAATCAATACCGGCATGCCTTCCTCATTCTTGAGCCGAAGAAAAAAGATTCATCAGCCCTTGTTCGACATGTACTATGTGCTGAGAGCGACGAGGAGAGAGATGCTTGGGTTGATGCGCTACTGGAATACGTAGAGACCCACTCATCCGAGGACGAAAAAACGAATGCTACATCCTCAAAGAGTCAACCCCAACAAAAGCATTCTACCCAGTCAAATGCTAAATCCAGGCTATTCCCCAGCAGCAACAGGAAGAATAGCAAAGGAACCGACAGTCCAGACATTGATCCTCCGGATACTGTTCAAAGTTTCAGCTACGATGATGCTGTTGCTGCCGAACCACCTGTTTATGGACCATCATATGAAAAGGAGGCATCAAAATCCTCTCCTGTACAGTCTGAGCCCTTAGGAGAAAGCACGAATGCCAACGGAGGCAATCAGAATAGCTCAGAACCAGGGGTGTCTGGGTCTCATAGCTCGAAAATAATCTCTGGGCCGACAAATGGGACCGTCATCCAGGATGCAGGGGCATGGGGCAACAAGCCAGCTACCACAATCAAGGAGAAGAAACGAAGCATCTGGGGCTTCCGCACAAGGTCTTCCTCTGACCTCGCCTCCCAGGCCCAGAGCACCAACGAATGTCCGGCAAACTTCCAGAACAATAATTCTTGTACCGAGAGGAAGGAACTCATTCGACCTGTTTTTGGAATGCCGCTGGCCGAGGCGGTACAATTCTGCGCTCCGAAAGGTGTAGACGCGGAGTTGCCAGCCGTCGTGTACCGTTGCATCGAGTATCTGCGAGCTAAAGGAGCGGCATCAGAGGAAGGAATTTTCCGGCTCAGCGGATCAAATGTCGTTGTCAAGGCACTCAAAGAACGATTCAATACGGAAGGTGATGTCGACTTATTGGCAGAGGATCACTACTATGATGTTCATGCTGTCGCTTCTCTTTTCAAGCAATATCTACGGGAGTTGCCCACGACGGTTTTGACGCGGGAGCTCCATTTAGATTTCATACGCGTTCTAGGTGAGCACGAACTGATCTCTCTTCTGCAAGTAATGCCACGCTAACAATCAGCCAGATCTCGATGACAAAGAAAAGAAGATTGCCGCTTTCAATTCTTTGGTCCACAGACTTCCCAAACCTAACTTTGCACTGCTGCGAGCTCTCGTACAATTCTTAATCGAAATCGTCAATAACTCCGATGTCAACAAGATGACAGTGAGAAATGTCGGCATCGTCTTTGCTCCAACACTGAATATTCCTTCTCCCGTCTTCTCCATGTTCCTTACTGATTTTGACGCTATCTTCTCCAACGTGCCGGACTCTACGAAACCTGTAGATCTGCCCGTTAATTCGTCACTATCGCCGGAAGAAGTGAGATCTCCTCGACGTCAAATTTTCTCTGAGATTCCGACACCTACTTATAATCAAATGTCATTTTATCCATCAGAGGAATCAAACGCACGGCCATCTCATGACTTAAGAGCTAATTATGACACTGGGTTTACCCCCATGTTTCCAACCTCCGATCAACCTCATTCTGGCTCTGAGCCACATCGGCGCCAGGCAGATCACGCTCAGATTCCGTCCCTCAACCGCATGCTAGCCCCCAATGCGGACAACCTACATTCCACCAAGGCGAAAAGAAGAGAAAGTTCTCTTCTCTTCATGGACTTAGGCAACCGTAAGAGCTCCGTCCCGCAGTTGCGAGACGACCAAGGTGAGAACCCTTGTTTGAAGAGGTAAACATTGACAGACTGGGCTCACAATTTGAAGCACTTGTTACCAAGGAATCCGCGTTCGAATAAATAAATAAATATCCTCCCGTAAGGACCCGATGGGTCTGCTGTTCCACCCGAGTATCGCGGAGATGTTTGGTGATCTTGCTGTGCTGGATTTTCCACTTTCCGCGACGAACTTCATGATTTGAATGATTACAAATTACCGTTCTTTCGACATATATCCACGCTGTCTACTATAAGTTGGCCAACATGAACGGCATGATAATAATAATGGCAACAATGTTTACACGTTGCAATACTATTGGGAGCAACCATTAATGTTTTTTTTCTTTTTTTAATGCTTTTGTCCCTCGGACATGGGTTCTTAGTCGTCTCATGTTGCATGTTTCTTCAACTCACAACGTTGATTTCTTGGAGACATGGACTAATATACCCGAGATGTGTCCATGAGAAGTTATTTTTATTTTCCCTTTTACTTACGCAGCTGTGCTGGCCATTCATTCCCCTCTACGCATATTGATTGCCTTTAGGAACTTGGATAATTCACACGGTCACACATGGTCCAAAATACCCTGTCGGTCTTGTTCTTGAGGTTCTTGTAACTCTTTCCGTCATCTGGGGCGATGCAAAGGAATGCAAATCAATAATGAGCTAGTTAAAGTAAGGCTATAGGAACGCTTTAAAAACATGATGGTAAATCATAACACTGGTAGATCAAAACCTCCTTGTTCGCTCCCCCTTCCAGAATCCCATAAGTTCACCAGTTTCTCCAACCCAATCCCGGATACCGTCAACTAGAGCTTTCGCCATGCCTTTATTTTTGTTCTTGCCATCGGGGGAGATAGAGGAAGTGTGATCGCCAGTAGCATATTCGGATCCCATACTGGGTAGAACGTTGTCCCCGGCACTCAGACTGACGAAAAGCGCAAACGGGACTAGCCAAACGCACAGTCCAAAGTAGGAAGCAACCTCCGTAAAGGTAGGCATATTCTCATAATCAGGCTCATACGGCCGACGCCAGGAGCTGGAACTTCGAGGAGGCACCGGTTTGGAGAAGTGGCGGAACCAGACCCAGTGGTTGATACACACTAGGATACAGGAGAGGATAAAGAGTGGATCCGACAATTTGACGATGGGGAAGCGGCGAAGATTACTCGCATAGACGAGGTGTGAGACTATGCTCAGGACAGAGAGGGAGAAAGGGAATCGGTCGAAAAGCCAAAGCAGAATCTGAACAATAATGACACTGTATATGAGCCGGGTCAAAAGACGGCGAGCCAATACTGTGTGTTCTTCGACTAGTTCGGAGAGATAGTAAAGCCCGGATGCTGCGCAAGAGATGTCAGCTTCAGTCCATTTTCCCATGTGATGGCAGAATGAGGAGGACTGCCATCTTTTCTATCACCTATATGGTCTCGTGTCAATACGTACCGATGGCTAATGTGAGGAATGCAAAGCCCACGACAACTCCCAAGTAGCCGACGAGTGGAAGGATCCACATGATGGGAAGGGAGGTCCAAGTGCTGCTGGGCCAGGACGTTCTTAAATGAAGGAAAAGAACAGCACCTGCAGGGAAGAATCGCAGAGCATCAGCAAACAGGATGCTAAAGCATCCGCATGGAAATGCAGAGGAAGATGAAGCTGAATTGCTGAAGCTCAGCTAGCTAGTCTTAGCTAGTCTAGTACCCCACGTCAGGATCAAGATCGATACCAGCTGAATGAGCGAGGAGCCGTGTGATAGTGTACTCTGATGGTTTCAGAAATATATATTTTAAAAAAAAAAGAAATAGCCTATCAGCTAGAGAGCTTCCTTGCGCTCATCCGCAATCGTCGATCATGACAAGTGGTCGCTAGTAATTCATGAACTAACTAGTCCGTAGCTGATAGGGTATTTATTATTAGTCCGTTATCCAACCTTTGTAGTATGGGCTAAAGCGGAAGACTTGGCGATCGTCTGCCTAAGGCCTACATCCCACCTTAAAAAAAAGATTCTTTGCGCGATATGATCTGAAAGGCTATCAGGAGCTGCGGGACAGCCATCTATCATTCTCAACCGTTGAACCGACAATTAGATTTTTCTAGCACAGAATTATCTCATTTTGCAGCTCTGATCACGAACTCGCGACAATAGCAAAAATTCTCCTCGCTTTACGCAATTTTACATCGTCGCTATCATGTCACGCCCTGAAGACATCCTGTGGGTTCAACCTCTTGTCCTTTTATGCGATTTATATTTGCTGAAGAGCGCGATTGAGTTTTCATAAATACTAACAATTTAATTTATCATTTAACTGAATACAGCCCTCCAGATCTTTACTACAATGACAACGAGTCAAGGAAGTACACCACTTCCTCTCGTATCCGCAATGTTCAAGCCGAGATGACCCACCGTGCTCTCGAACTTCTCGACCTAAAGTCTCCATCCCTAATACTGGACGTGGGTTGCGGTTCTGGGCTCTCCGGTGAGATATTGTCAAATGTGCCGCCAGAAGCCGGCGGGCCACATACCTGGATCGGAATGGACATATCCCCGAGCATGCTCGACATAGCCCTGCAACGGGAGGTAGAAGGAGACTTATTCCTTGCTGATATTGGTCAAGGGGTGCCTTTCCGGCCTGGCACATTCGACGCAGCTATCAGCATTAGCGCCATTCAATGGCTGTGTAATGCAGAGTCAAGCGACGTGAGTCCAGAAGGTCGCTTGCGCCGTTTTTTTGACGGACTCTATGCAAGCCTGCGTCGCGGTGGACGCGCTGTCTGTCAATTCTATCCTAAGAATGATGAACAGCGGAACCTGATAAGCGGCGCTGCAATCAAGGCAGGTTTCGGTGCTGGTATTCTGGAAGACGACCCAGGGACGAAAAACAGCAAGCTTTACCTAGTCCTAACTGTAGGTGGTGGTGGCTTGCAAGGTGATATAACAGGCGTCGTGGAAGGCATGGATAACGTCGATGTCCTCGATGCTAGGAAAAAGGAGAGCAACAAATCCAAACAAGCGCAGGAAAGAAAGGGTAGCAAGGCCTGGATTTTGCGAAAGAAAGAACAGATGGCAAGGAGAGGAAAAATTGTCAAACGCGACTCGAAATACACTGGTAGGAAGAGGCGGCCCGTGTTCTGATGAACTGAAAGAAGTCATTTACGCGCAAGCTACTACACTTAGCACATGGGCTTTTTGACACGCTTCCTAAGGGCAAGATAAGACCCGGGTAACAGTCATTCACTATTCAATGAGTGATTGGGGGAAAAATTCTATCTGCCTTTGGAATCTGATGTTAAAGATCAGGTTCCATGCGGTGATTCATACAAGAGGAAATACGGACTTTGCGTTTTGCATTCCGCCCATGAACCATGTGCATCAGGATGCATGCAACTCCTTCCTTCAGAGACCGATACGTCTAGGTTCCAACGGAAAGTGTTGCAGTGTCAGTCCTTTCCATATCTGATATGCCAGGGAGCTGGAAGCGATTACTCTCATTTCCTCGCTTCTGAGTACTCTCAGGAGTTCATAGATCGAGATCTAGCGAAAGAGTAAAGCCTAGAAACAGGACAATGCAAAATATACAGACTCATTTAAACCGCTTTAAGTGAAATGTTGAAGAATCCCATTACCTTGGTCTAAAATGTTTTGATTTACAAAAATTCCAACTACCAAAACGTACTGCTTAACCCGCAGGTCGAGTAAAAAAAAATACATACAATTATACGACTGGGACAATACAAGTACTAGGACAAAATCGCCCCATGTTGACAACATCTGAGAATGCTTGACCCAATAGCATTACGGCACATCGCCTAGAGAGCAGCCTCCATCTTGTCCAAAACCGCCCGCGTAAACTCATGGGTTGTCGCTTGCCCACCCATGTCTCGAGTTCGCGTTTTCCTGTTGCAAGTGTCAGAATGGTTATTTTGTTTCGCAGAACAATGTCTTTCATCATTTGCTGTGCTTACCCTTCACCAATCACATCATAGACGGCCTTGGAAATCCTGTTCGCGTGATCGTCGAGGCCGAGATGCCGGAGGAGCATGGAACCAGAAAGGATAAGAGCAGTAGGGTTAGCCTGATCTTTACCCTTGATATCGAGGCCAACATGACGGCAACCCGGTTCAAACACTGCGACATCCCGGCCCATGTTGCAGCCGGGAACGATGCCAGGACCACCGACCAGAGCAGCCCCAATGTTGGAAAGGATACCTCCATACAGGTTGGGCATAACCATCACGTCGAATTGCTGAGGGCGTGACACAGCTTGCATGGAGGCGTTATCCACGATCATGTCATTCGTTTCCAGCGTTGGGTAATTCTCCGCAACCTTGTGGAAGGTGCTGCGGAAGAGTCCATCTGCGAGTTTCATGATATTGGCCTTGTGAATACAGGTTACCTTCTTCCTGTTGTTTGCCAATGCGAAACTGAAAGCGAATTTGGCAATGCGCTCAGATTTCGCACGGGTGATAATCTTGAGTGACTCCACAACACCTTGCACGGACTGGTGTTCCAGGCCTGAATACTCTCCCTCGGTATTTTCACGAATGATGCAAAGATCGACGTTTTCATGTCGAGTCTTGTATCCAGGAATGTTCTTGATGAGCACCACCGACGCATAGATGTCAAGCTCTTGGCGTAGAGCAACATTGAAAGACTGATGACCCGAGCGCTCGATTGGAGTGTGCAAAATGCCCTTCAGACCCAGTTTATTGCGCCTAAGGGATGCAATTGATTCTCTGAACAACTCCTCGGAGTGCTTGTTTCCAGTATCAACTCCGCTGACGTCGACTTGTTCCCACTCAATGGGCACATTGTCCGCCTTGAAGATGGTCTTGACAGATTCAGCTACCTCCGCGCCAATTCCGTCACCTGTTCACAAACCTCAGTGAGCTCATATTCGTACGGTATCCTAGGTGATTTAGAAGTCCTACGATACCTGGAATCAGGGTAACAGTATATTTTCCGCCGTACTTTGTAGGTTTGAAGATATCCGACTGAACAGTGGCCATGGCTGCAATGCGAGTCAGAACTGCGCCGGAAAAAAAAACGATGACGGGATAAGAACATACATCTTGCAGCAATGAAAGACCGAGGGCCATTGGAAGACGCAGCCAACGCACTACGAAAGAGAGACTGCGAGACTTGTTAACAAACGCGAGCAACGCGGGGACTGGGGGATT